>NC_080672.1:342776477-342820809 GCF_030247195.1 Topomyia yanbarensis
ACCAACAACCAACAATCAACAATCAAGAATCAAGAATCAAGAATCAAAAATCAAGAATCAAGAATCAAGAATCAAGAATCAAGAATCAAGAATCAAGAATCAAGAATCAAGAATCAAGAATCAAGAATCAAGAATCAAGAATCAAGAATCAAGAATCAAGAATCAAGAATCAAGAATCAAGAATCAAGAATCAAGAATCAAGAATCAAGAATCAAGAATCAAGAATCAAGAATCAAGAATCAAGAATCAAGAATCAAGAATCAAGAATCAAGAATCAAGAATCAAGAATCAAGAATCAAGAATCAAGAATCAAGAATCAAGAATCAAGAATCAAGAATCAAGAATCAAGAATCAAGAATCAAGAATCAAGAATCAAGAATCAAGAATCAAGAATCAAGAATCAAGAATCAAGAATCAAGAATCAAGAATCAAGAATCAAGAATCAAGAATCAAGAATCAAGAATCAAGAATCAAGAATCAAGAATCAAGAATCAAGAATCAAGAATCAAGAATCAAGAATCAAGAATCAAGAATCAAGAATCAAGAATCAAGAATCAAGAATCAAGAATCAAGAATCAAGAATCAAGAATCAAGAATCAAGAATCAAGAATCAAGAATCAAGAATCAAGAATCAAGAATCAAGAATCAAGAATCAAGAATCAAGAATCAAGAATCAAGAATCAAGAATCAAGAATCAAGAATCAAGAATCAAGAATCAAGAATCAAGAATCAAGAATCAAGAATCAAGAATCAAGAATCAAGAATCAAGAATCAAGAATCAAGAATCAAGAATCAAGAATCAAGAATCAAGAATCAAGAATCAAGAATCAAGAATCAAGAATCAAGAATCAAGAATCAAGAATCAAGAATCAAGAATCAAGAATCAAGAATCAAGAATCAAGAATCAAGAATCAAGAATCAAGAATCAAGAATCAAGAATCAAGAATCAAGAATCAAGAATCAAGAATCAAGAATCAAGAATCAAGAATCAAGAATCAAGAATCAAGAATCAAGAATCAAGAATCAAGAATCAAGAATCAAGAATCAAGAATCAAGAATCAAGAATCAAGAATCAAGAATCAAGAATCAAGAATCAAGAATCAAGAATCAAGAATCAAGAATCAAGAATCAAGAATCAAGAATCAAGAATCAAGAATCAAGAATCAAGAATCAAGAATCAAGAATCAAGAATCAAGAATCAAGAATCAAGAATCAAGAATCAAGAATCAAGAATCAAGAATCAAGAATCAAGAATCAAGAATCAAGAATCAAGAATCAAGAATCAAGAATCAAGAATCAAGAATCAAGAATCAAGAATCAAGAATCAAGAATCAAGAATCAAGAATCAAGAATCAAGAATCAAGAATCAAGAATCAAGAATCAAGAATCAAGAATCAAGAATCAAGAATCAAGAATCAAGAATCAAGAATCAAGAATCAAGAATCAAGAATCAAGAATCAAGAATCAAGAATCAAGAATCAAGAATCAAGAATCAAGAATCAAGAATCAAGAATCAAGAATCAAGAATCAAGAATCAAGAATCAAGAATCAAGAATCAAGAATCAAGAATCAAGAATCAAGAATCAAGAATCAAGAATCAAGAATCAAGAATCAAGAATCAAGAATCAAGAATCAAGAATCAAGAATCAAGAATCAAGAATCAAGAATCAAGAATCAAGAATCAAGAATCAAGAATCAAGAATCAAGAATCAAGAATCAAGAATCAAGAATCAAGAATCAAGAATCAAGAATCAAGAATCAAGAATCAAGAATCAAGAATCAAGAATCAAGAATCAAGAATCAAGAATCAAGAATCAAGAATCAAGAATCAAGAATCAAGAATCAAGAATCAAGAATCAAGAATCAAGAATCAAGAATCAAGAATCAAGAATCAAGAATCAAGAATCAAGAATCAAGAATCAAGAATCAAGAATCAAGAATCAAGAATCAAGAATCAAGAATCAAGAATCAAGAATCAAGAATCAAGAATCAAGAATCAAGAATCAAGAATCAAGAATCAAGAATCAAGAATCAAGAATCAAGAATCAAGAATCAAGAATCAAGAATCAAGAATCAAGAATCAAGAATCAAGAATCAAGAATCAAGAATCAAGAATCAAGAATCAAGAATCAAGAATCAAGAATCAAGAATCAAGAATCAAGAATCAAGAATCAAGAATCAAGAATCAAGAATCAAGAATCAAGAATCAAGAATCAAGAATCAAGAATCAAGAATCAAGAATCAAGAATCAAGAATCAAGAATCAAGAATCAAGAATCAAGAATCAAGAATCAAGAATCAAGAATCAAGAATCAAGAATCAAGAATCAAGAATCAAGAATCAAGAATCAAGAATCAAGAATCAAGAATCAAGAATCAAGAATCAAGAATCAAGAATCAAGAATCAAGAATCAAGAATCAAGAATCAAGAATCAAGAATCAAGAATCAAGAATCAAGAATCAAGAATCAAGAATCAAGAATCAAGAATCAAGAATCAAGAATCAAGAATCAAGAATCAAGAATCAAGAATCAAGAATCAAGAATCAAGAATCAAGAATCAAGAATCAAGAATCAAGAATCAAGAATCAAGAATCAAGAATCAAGAATCAAGAATCAAGAATCAAGAATCAAGAATCAAGAATCAAGAATCAAGAATCAAGAATCAAGAATCAAGAATCAAGAATCAAGAATCAAGAATCAAGAATCAAGAATCAAGAATCAAGAATCAAGAATCAAGAATCAAGAATCAAGAATCAAGAATCAAGAATCAAGAATCAAGAATCAAGAATCAAGAATCAAGAATCAAGAATCAAGAATCAAGAATCAAGAATCAAGAATCAAGAATCAAGAATCAAGAATCAAGAATCAAGAATCAAGAATCAAGAATCAAGAATCAAGAATCAAGAATCAAGAATCAAGAATCAAGAATCAAGAATCAAGAATCAAGAATCAAGAATCAAGAATCAAGAATCAAGAATCAAGAATCAAGAATCAAGAATCAAGAATCAAGAATCAAGAATCAAGAATCAAGAATCAAGAATCAAGAATCAAGAATCAAGAATCAAGAATCAAGAATCAAGAATCAAGAATCAAGAATCAAGAATCAAGAATCAAGAATCAAGAATCAAGAATCAAGAATCAAGAATCAAGAATCAAGAATCAAGAATCAAGAATCAAGAATCAAGAATCAAGAATCAAGAATCAAGAATCAAGAATCAAGAATCAAGAATCAAGAATCAAGAATCAAGAATCAAGAATCAAGAATCAAGAATCAAGAATCAAGAATCAAGAATCAAGAATCAAGAATCAAGAATCAAGAATCAAGAATCAAGAATCAAGAATCAAGAATCAAGAATCAAGAATCAAGAATCAAGAATCAAGAATCAAGAATCAAGAATCAAGAATCAAGAATCAAGAATCAAGAATCAAGAATCAAGAATCAAGAATCAAGAATCAAGAATCAAGAATCAAGAATCAAGAATCAAGAATCAAGAATCAAGAATCAAGAATCAAGAATCAAGAATCAAGAATCAAGAATCAAGAATCAAGAATCAAGAATCAAGAATCAAGAATCAAGAATCAAGAATCAAGAATCAAGAATCAAGAATCAAGAATCAAGAATCAAGAATCAAGAATCAAGAATCAAGAATCAAGAATCAAGAATCAAGAATCAAGAATCAAGAATCAAGAATCAAGAATCAAGAATCAAGAATCAAGAATCAAGAATCAAGAATCAAGAATCAAGAATCAAGAATCAAGAATCAAGAATCAAGAATCAAGAATCAAGAATCAAGAATCAAGAATCAAGAATCAAGAATCAAGAATCAAGAATCAAGAATCAAGAATCAAGAATCAAGAATCAAGAATCAAGAATCAAGAATCAAGAATCAAGAATCAAGAATCAAGAATCAAGAATCAAGAATCAAGAATCAAGAATCAAGAATCAAGAATCAAGAATCAAGAATCAAGAATCAAGAATCAAGAATCAAGAATCAAGAATCAAGAATCAAGAATCAAGAATCAAGAATCAAGAATCAAGAATCAAGAATCAAGAATCAAGAATCAAGAATCAAGAATCAAGAATCAAGAATCAAGAATCAAGAATCAAGAATCAAGAATCAAGAATCAAGAATCAAGAATCAAGAATCAAGAATCAAGAATCAAGAATCAAGAATCAAGAATCAAGAATCAAGAATCAAGAATCAAGAATCAAGAATCAAGAATCAAGAATCAAGAATCAAGAATCAAGAATCAAGAATCAAGAATCAAGAATCAAGAATCAAGAATCAAGAATCAAGAATCAAGAATCAAGAATCAAGAATCAAGAATCAAGAATCAAGAATCAAGAATCAAGAATCAAGAATCAAGAATCAAGAATCAAGAATCAAGAATCAAGAATCAAGAATCAAGAATCAAGAATCAAGAATCAAGAATCAAGAATCAAGAATCAAGAATCAAGAATCAAGAATCAAGAATCAAGAATCAAGAATCAAGAATCAAGAATCAAGAATCAAGAATCAAGAATCAAGAATCAAGAATCAAGAATCAAGAATCAAGAATCAAGAATCAAGAATCAAGAATCAAGAATCAAGAATCAAGAATCAAGAATCAAGAATCAAGAATCAAGAATCAAGAATCAAGAATCAAGAATCAAGAATCAAGAATCAAGAATCAAGAATCAAGAATCAAGAATCAAGAATCAAGAATCAAGAATCAAGAATCAAGAATCAAGAATCAAGAATCAAGAATCAAGAATCAAGAATCAAGAATCAAGAATCAAGAATCAAGAATCAAGAATCAAGAATCAAGAATCAAGAATCAAGAATCAAGAATCAAGAATCAAGAATCAAGAATCAAGAATCAAGAATCAAGAATCAAGAATCAAGAATCAAGAATCAAGAATCAAGAATCAAGAATCAAGAATCAAGAATCAAGAATCAAGAATCAAGAATCAAGAATCAAGAATCAAGAATCAAGAATCAAGAATCAAGAATCAAGAATCAAGAATCAAGAATCAAGAATCAAGAATCAAGAATCAAGAATCAAGAATCAAGAATCAAGAATCAAGAATCAAGAATCAAGAATCAAGAATCAAGAATCAAGAATCAAGAATCAAGAATCAAGAATCAAGAATCAAGAATCAAGAATCAAGAATCAAGAATCAAGAATCAAGAATCAAGAATCAAGAATCAAGAATCAAGAATCAAGAATCAAGAATCAAGAATCAAGAATCAAGAATCAAGAATCAAGAATCAAGAATCAAGAATCAAGAATCAAGAATCAAGAATCAAGAATCAAGAATCAAGAATCAAGAATCAAGAATCAAGAATCAAGAATCAAGAATCAAGAATCAAGAATCAAGAATCAAGAATCAAGAATCAAGAATCAAGAATCAAGAATCAAGAATCAAGAATCAAGAATCAAGAATCAAGAATCAAGAATCAAGAATCAAGAATCAAGAATCAAGAATCAAGAATCAAGAATCAAGAATCAAGAATCAAGAATCAAGAATCAAGAATCAAGAATCAAGAATCAAGAATCAAGAATCAAGAATCAAGAATCAAGAATCAAGAATCAAGAATCAAGAATCAAGAATCAAGAATCAAGAATCAAGAATCAAGAATCAAGAATCAAGAATCAAGAATCAAGAATCAAGAATCAAGAATCAAGAATCAAGAATCAAGAATCAAGAATCAAGAATCAAGAATCAAGAATCAAGAATCAAGAATCAAGAATCAAGAATCAAGAATCAAGAATCAAGAATCAAGAATCAAGAATCAAGAATCAAGAATCAAGAATCAAGAATCAAGAATCAAGAATCAAGAATCAAGAATCAAGAATCAAGAATCAAGAATCAAGAATCAAGAATCAAGAATCAAGAATCAAGAATCAAGAATCAAGAATCAAGAATCAAGAATCAAGAATCAAGAATCAAGAATCAAGAATCAAGAATCAAGAATCAAGAATCAAGAATCAAGAATCAAGAATCAAGAATCAAGAATCAAGAATCAACAATCAATAATCAACAATCAACAATCAACAATCAACAATCAACAATCAACAATCAACAATCAACAATCAACAATAAACAATCAACAATCAACAATCAACAATCAACAATCTACAATCAACAATCAACAATCAACAATCAACAATCAGCAGTCAACAATAAACAACCAACAACCAACAATCAACAATCAAGAATCAAGAATCAAGAATCAAAAATCAAGAATCAAGAATCAAGAATCAAGAATCAAGAATCAAGAATCAAGAATCAAGAATCAAGAATCAAGAATCAAGAATCAAGAATCAAGAATCAAGAATCAAGAATCAAGAATCAAGAATCAAGAATCAAGAATCAAGAATCAAGAATCAAGAATCAAGAATCAAGAATCAAGAATCAAGAATCAAGAATCAAGAATCAAGAATCAAGAATCAAGAATCAAGAATCAAGAATCAAGAATCAAGAATCAAGAATCAAGAATCAAGAATCAAGAATCAAGAATCAAGAATCAAGAATCAAGAATCAAGAATCAAGAATCAAGAATCAAGAATCAAGAATCAAGAATCAAGAATCAAGAATCAAGAATCAAGAATCAAGAATCAAGAATCAAGAATCAAGAATCAAGAATCAAGAATCAAGAATCAAGAATCAAGAATCAAGAATCAAGAATCAAGAATCAAGAATCAAGAATCAAGAATCAAGAATCAAGAATCAAGAATCAAGAATCAAGAATCAAGAATCAAGAATCAAGAATCAAGAATCAAGAATCAAGAATCAAGAATCAAGAATCAAGAATCAAGAATCAAGAATCAAGAATCAAGAATCAAGAATCAAGAATCAAGAATCAAGAATCAAGAATCAAGAATCAAGAATCAAGAATCAAGAATCAAGAATCAAGAATCAAGAATCAAGAATCAAGAATCAAGAATCAAGAATCAAGAATCAAGAATCAAGAATCAAGAATCAAGAATCAAGAATCAAGAATCAAGAATCAAGAATCAAGAATCAAGAATCAAGAATCAAGAATCAAGAATCAAGAATCAAGAATCAAGAATCAAGAATCAAGAATCAAGAATCAAGAATCAAGAATCAAGAATCAAGAATCAAGAATCAAGAATCAAGAATCAAGAATCAAGAATCAAGAATCAAGAATCAAGAATCAAGAATCAAGAATCAAGAATCAAGAATCAAGAATCAAGAATCAAGAATCAAGAATCAAGAATCAAGAATCAAGAATCAAGAATCAAGAATCAAGAATCAAGAATCAAGAATCAAGAATCAAGAATCAAGAATCAAGAATCAAGAATCAAGAATCAAGAATCAAGAATCAAGAATCAAGAATCAAGAATCAAGAATCAAGAATCAAGAATCAAGAATCAAGAATCAAGAATCAAGAATCAAGAATCAAGAATCAAGAATCAAGAATCAAGAATCAAGAATCAAGAATCAAGAATCAAGAATCAAGAATCAAGAATCAAGAATCAAGAATCAAGAATCAAGAATCAAGAATCAAGAATCAAGAATCAAGAATCAAGAATCAAGAATCAAGAATCAAGAATCAAGAATCAAGAATCAAGAATCAAGAATCAAGAATCAAGAATCAAGAATCAAGAATCAAGAATCAAGAATCAAGAATCAAGAATCAAGAATCAAGAATCAAGAATCAAGAATCAAGAATCAAGAATCAAGAATCAAGAATCAAGAATCAAGAATCAAGAATCAAGAATCAAGAATCAAGAATCAAGAATCAAGAATCAAGAATCAAGAATCAAGAATCAAGAATCAAGAATCAAGAATCAAGAATCAAGAATCAAGAATCAAGAATCAAGAATCAAGAATCAAGAATCAAGAATCAAGAATCAAGAATCAAGAATCAAGAATCAAGAATCAAGAATCAAGAATCAAGAATCAAGAATCAAGAATCAAGAATCAAGAATCAAGAATCAAGAATCAAGAATCAAGAATCAAGAATCAAGAATCAAGAATCAAGAATCAAGAATCAAGAATCAAGAATCAAGAATCAAGAATCAAGAATCAAGAATCAAGAATCAAGAATCAAGAATCAAGAATCAAGAATCAAGAATCAAGAATCAAGAATCAAGAATCAAGAATCAAGAATCAAGAATCAAGAATCAAGAATCAAGAATCAAGAATCAAGAATCAAGAATCAAGAATCAAGAATCAAGAATCAAGAATCAAGAATCAAGAATCAAGAATCAAGAATCAAGAATCAAGAATCAAGAATCAAGAATCAAGAATCAAGAATCAAGAATCAAGAATCAAGAATCAAGAATCAAGAATCAAGAATCAAGAATCAAGAATCAAGAATCAAGAATCAAGAATCAAGAATCAAGAATCAAGAATCAAGAATCAAGAATCAAGAATCAAGAATCAAGAATCAAGAATCAAGAATCAAGAATCAAGAATCAAGAATCAAGAATCAAGAATCAAGAATCAAGAATCAAGAATCAAGAATCAAGAATCAAGAATCAAGAATCAAGAATCAAGAATCAAGAATCAAGAATCAAGAATCAAGAATCAAGAATCAAGAATCAAGAATCAAGAATCAAGAATCAAGAATCAAGAATCAAGAATCAAGAATCAAGAATCAAGAATCAAGAATCAAGAATCAAGAATCAAGAATCAAGAATCAAGAATCAAGAATCAAGAATCAAGAATCAAGAATCAAGAATCAAGAATCAAGAATCAAGAATCAAGAATCAAGAATCAAGAATCAAGAATCAAGAATCAAGAATCAAGAATCAAGAATCAAGAATCAAGAATCAAGAATCAAGAATCAAGAATCAAGAATCAAGAATCAAGAATCAAGAATCAAGAATCAAGAATCAAGAATCAAGAATCAAGAATCAAGAATCAAGAATCAAGAATCAAGAATCAAGAATCAAGAATCAAGAATCAAGAATCAAGAATCAAGAATCAAGAATCAAGAATCAAGAATCAAGAATCAAGAATCAAGAATCAAGAATCAAGAATCAAGAATCAAGAATCAAGAATCAAGAATCAAGAATCAAGAATCAAGAATCAAGAATCAAGAATCAAGAATCAAGAATCAAGAATCAAGAATCAAGAATCAAGAATCAAGAATCAAGAATCAAGAATCAAGAATCAAGAATCAAGAATCAAGAATCAAGAATCAAGAATCAAGAATCAAGAATCAAGAATCAAGAATCAAGAATCAAGAATCAAGAATCAAGAATCAAGAATCAAGAATCAAGAATCAAGAATCAAGAATCAAGAATCAAGAATCAAGAATCAAGAATCAAGAATCAAGAATCAAGAATCAAGAATCAAGAATCAAGAATCAAGAATCAAGAATCAAGAATCAAGAATCAAGAATCAAGAATCAAGAATCAAGAATCAAGAATCAAGAATCAAGAATCAAGAATCAAGAATCAAGAATCAAGAATCAAGAATCAAGAATCAAGAATCAAGAATCAAGAATCAAGAATCAAGAATCAAGAATCAAGAATCAAGAATCAAGAATCAAGAATCAAGAATCAAGAATCAAGAATCAAGAATCAAGAATCAAGAATCAAGAATCAAGAATCAAGAATCAAGAATCAAGAATCAAGAATCAAGAATCAAGAATCAAGAATCAAGAATCAAGAATCAAGAATCAAGAATCAAGAATCAAGAATCAAGAATCAAGAATCAAGAATCAAGAATCAAGAATCAAGAATCAAGAATCAAGAATCAAGAATCAAGAATCAAGAATCAAGAATCAAGAATCAAGAATCAAGAATCAAGAATCAAGAATCAAGAATCAAGAATCAAGAATCAAGAATCAAGAATCAAGAATCAAGAATCAAGAATCAAGAATCAAGAATCAAGAATCAAGAATCAAGAATCAAGAATCAAGAATCAAGAATCAAGAATCAAGAATCAAGAATCAAGAATCAAGAATCAAGAATCAAGAATCAAGAATCAAGAATCAAGAATCAAGAATCAAGAATCAAGAATCAAGAATCAAGAATCAAGAATCAAGAATCAAGAATCAAGAATCAAGAATCAAGAATCAAGAATCAAGAATCAAGAATCAAGAATCAAGAATCAAGAATCAAGAATCAAGAATCAAGAATCAAGAATCAAGAATCAAGAATCAAGAATCAAGAATCAAGAATCAAGAATCAAGAATCAAGAATCAAGAATCAAGAATCAAGAATCAAGAATCAAGAATCAAGAATCAAGAATCAAGAATCAAGAATCAAGAATCAAGAATCAAGAATCAAGAATCAAGAATCAAGAATCAAGAATCAAGAATCAAGAATCAAGAATCAAGAATCAAGAATCAAGAATCAAGAATCAAGAATCAAGAATCAAGAATCAAGAATCAAGAATCAAGAATCAAGAATCAAGAATCAAGAATCAAGAATCAAGAATCAAGAATCAAGAATCAAGAATCAAGAATCAAGAATCAAGAATCAAGAATCAAGAATCAAGAATCAAGAATCAAGAATCAAGAATCAAGAATCAAGAATCAAGAATCAAGAATCAAGAATCAAGAATCAAGAATCAAGAATCAAGAATCAAGAATCAAGAATCAAGAATCAAGAATCAAGAATCAAGAATCAAGAATCAAGAATCAAGAATCAAGAATCAAGAATCAAGAATCAAGAATCAAGAATCAAGAATCAAGAATCAAGAATCAAGAATCAAGAATCAAGAATCAAGAATCAAGAATCAAGAATCAAGAATCAAGAATCAAGAATCAAGAATCAAGAATCAAGAATCAAGAATCAAGAATCAAGAATCAAGAATCAAGAATCAAGAATCAAGAATCAAGAATCAAGAATCAAGAATCAAGAATCAAGAATCAAGAATCAAGAATCAAGAATCAAGAATCAAGAATCAAGAATCAAGAATCAAGAATCAAGAATCAAGAATCAAGAATCAAGAATCAAGAATCAAGAATCAAGAATCAAGAATCAAGAATCAAGAATCAAGAATCAAGAATCAAGAATCAAGAATCAAGAATCAAGAATCAAGAATCAAGAATCAAGAATCAAGAATCAAGAATCAAGAATCAAGAATCAAGAATCAAGAATCAAGAATCAAGAATCAAGAATCAAGAATCAAGAATCAAGAATCAAGAATCAAGAATCAAGAATCAAGAATCAAGAATCAAGAATCAAGAATCAAGAATCAAGAATCAAGAATCAAGAATCAAGAATCAAGAATCAAGAATCAAGAATCAAGAATCAAGAATCAAGAATCAAGAATCAAGAATCAAGAATCAAGAATCAAGAATCAAGAATCAAGAATCAAGAATCAAGAATCAAGAATCAAGAATCAAGAATCAAGAATCAAGAATCAAGAATCAAGAATCAAGAATCAAGAATCAAGAATCAAGAATCAAGAATCAAGAATCAAGAATCAAGAATCAAGAATCAAGAATCAAGAATCAAGAATCAAGAATCAAGAATCAAGAATCAAGAATCAAGAATCAAGAATCAAGAATCAAGAATCAAGAATCAAGAATCAAGAATCAAGAATCAAGAATCAAGAATCAAGAATCAAGAATCAAGAATCAAGAATCAAGAATCAAGAATCAAGAATCAAGAATCAAGAATCAAGAATCAAGAATCAAGAATCAAGAATCAAGAATCAAGAATCAAGAATCAAGAATCAAGAATCAAGAATCAAGAATCAAGAATCAAGAATCAAGAATCAAGAATCAAGAATCAAGAATCAAGAATCAAGAATCAAGAATCAAGAATCAAGAATCAAGAATCAAGAATCAAGAATCAAGAATCAAGAATCAAGAATCAAGAATCAAGAATCAAGAATCAAGAATCAAGAATCAAGAATCAAGAATCAAGAATCAAGAATCAAGAATCAAGAATCAAGAATCAAGAATCAAGAATCAAGAATCAAGAATCAAGAATCAAGAATCAAGAATCAAGAATCAAGAATCAAGAATCAAGAATCAAGAATCAAGAATCAAGAATCAAGAATCAAGAATCAAGAATCAAGAATCAAGAATCAAGAATCAAGAATCAAGAATCAAGAATCAAGAATCAAGAATCAAGAATCAAGAATCAAGAATCAAGAATCAAGAATCAAGAATCAAGAATCAAGAATCAAGAATCAAGAATCAAGAATCAAGAATCAAGAATCAAGAATCAAGAATCAAGAATCAAGAATCAAGAATCAAGAATCAAGAATCAAGAATCAAGAATCAAGAATCAAGAATCAAGAATCAAGAATCAAGAATCAAGAATCAAGAATCAAGAATCAAGAATCAAGAATCAAGAATCAAGAATCAAGAATCAAGAATCAAGAATCAAGAATCAAGAATCAAGAATCAAGAATCAAGAATCAAGAATCAAGAATCAAGAATCAAGAATCAAGAATCAAGAATCAAGAATCAAGAATCAAGAATCAAGAATCAAGAATCAAGAATCAAGAATCAAGAATCAAGAATCAAGAATCAAGAATCAAGAATCAAGAATCAAGAATCAAGAATCAAGAATCAAGAATCAAGAATCAAGAATCAAGAATCAAGAATCAAGAATCAAGAATCAAGAATCAAGAATCAAGAATCAAGAATCAAGAATCAAGAATCAAGAATCAAGAATCAAGAATCAAGAATCAAGAATCAAGAATCAAGAATCAAGAATCAAGAATCAAGAATCAAGAATCAAGAATCAAGAATCAAGAATCAAGAATCAAGAATCAAGAATCAAGAATCAAGAATCAAGAATCAAGAATCAAGAATCAAGAATCAAGAATCAAGAATCAAGAATCAAGAATCAAGAATCAAGAATCAAGAATCAAGAATCAAGAATCAAGAATCAAGAATCAAGAATCAAGAATCAAGAATCAAGAATCAAGAATCAAGAATCAAGAATCAAGAATCAAGAATCAAGAATCAAGAATCAAGAATCAAGAATCAAGAATCAAGAATCAAGAATCAAGAATCAAGAATCAAGAATCAAGAATCAAGAATCAAGAATCAAGAATCAAGAATCAAGAATCAAGAATCAAGAATCAAGAATCAAGAATCAAGAATCAAGAATCAAGAATCAAGAATCAAGAATCGAGAATCGAGAATCGAGAATCGAGAATCGAGAATCGAGAATCGAGAATCGAGAATCGAGAATCGAGAATCGAGAATCGAGAATCGAGAATCGAGAATCGAGAATCGAGAATCGAGAATCGAGAATCGAGAATCGAGAATCGAGAATCGAGAATCGAGAATCGAGAATCGAGAATCGAGAATCGAGAATCGAGAATCGAGAATCGAGAATCGAGAATCGAGAATCGAGAATCGAGAATCGAGAATCGAGAATCGAGAATCGAGAATCGAGAATCGAGAATCGAGAATCGAGAATCGAGAATCGAGAATCGAGAATCGAGAATCGAGAATCGAGAATCGAGAATCGAGAATCGAGAATCGAGAATCGAGAATCGAGAATCGAGAATCGAGAATCGAGAATCGAGAATCGAGAATCGAGAATCGAGAATCGAGAATCGAGAATCGAGAATCGAGAATCGAGAATCGAGAATCGAGAATCGAGAATCGAGAATCGAGAATCGAGAATCGAGAATCGAGAATCGAGAATCGAGAATCGAGAATCGAGAATCGAGAATCGAGAATCGAGAATCGAGAATCGAGAATCGAGAATCGAGAATCGAGAATCGAGAATCGAGAATCGAGAATCGAGAATCGAGAATCGAGAATCGAGAATCGAGAATCGAGAATCGAGAATCGAGAATCGAGAATCGAGAATCGAGAATCGAGAATCGAGAATCGAGAATCGAGAATCGAGAATCGAGAATCGAGAATCGAGAATCGAGAATCGAGAATCGAGAATCGAGAATCGAGAATCGAGAATCGAGAATCGAGAATCGAGAATCGAGAATCGAGAATCGAGAATCGAGAATCGAGAATCGAGAATCGAGAATCGAGAATCGAGAATCGAGAATCGAGAATCGAGAATCGAGAATCGAGAATCGAGAATCGAGAATCGAGAATCGAGAATCGAGAATCGAGAATCGAGAATCGAGAATCGAGAATCGAGAATCGAGAATCGAGAATCGAGAATCGAGAATCGAGAATCGAGAATCGAGAATCGAGAATCGAGAATCGAGAATCGAGAATCGAGAATCGAGAATCGAGAATCGAGAATCGAGAATCGAGAATCGAGAATCGAGAATCGAGAATCGAGAATCGAGAATCGAGAATCGAGAATCGAGAATCGAGAATCGAGAATCGAGAATCGAGAATCGAGAATCGAGAATCGAGAATCGAGAATCGAGAATCGAGAATCGAGAATCGAGAATCGAGAATCGAGAATCGAGAATCGAGAATCGAGAATCGAGAATCGAGAATCGAGAATCGAGAATCGAGAATCGAGAATCGAGAATCGAGAATCGAGAATCGAGAATCGAGAATCGAGAATCGAGAATCGAGAATCGAGAATCGAGAATCGAGAATCGAGAATCGAGAATCGAGAATCGAGAATCGAGAATCGAGAATCGAGAATCGAGAATCGAGAATCGAGAATCGAGAATCGAGAATCGAGAATCGAGAATCGAGAATCGAGAATCGAGAATCGAGAATCGAGAATCGAGAATCGAGAATCGAGAATCGAGAATCGAGAATCGAGAATCGAGAATCGAGAATCGAGAATCGAGAATCGAGAATCGAGAATCGAGAATCGAGAATCGAGAATCGAGAATCGAGAATCGAGAATCGAGAATCGAGAATCGAGAATCGAGAATCGAGAATCGAGAATCGAGAATCGAGAATCGAGAATCGAGAATCGAGAATCGAGAATCGAGAATCGAGAATCGAGAATCGAGAATCGAGAATCGAGAATCGAGAATCGAGAATCGAGAATCGAGAATCGAGAATCGAGAATCGAGAATCGAGAATCGAGAATCGAGAATCGAGAATCGAGAATCGAGAATCGAGAATCGAGAATCGAGAATCGAGAATCGAGAATCGAGAATCGAGAATCGAGAATCGAGAATCGAGAATCGAGAATCGAGAATCGAGAATCGAGAATCGAGAATCGAGAATCGAGAATCGAGAATCGAGAATCGAGAATCGAGAATCGAGAATCGAGAATCGAGAATCGAGAATCGAGAATCGAGAATCGAGAATCGAGAATCGAGAATCGAGAATCGAGAATCGAGAATCGAGAATCGAGAATCGAGAATCGAGAATCGAGAATCGAGAATCGAGAATCGAGAATCGAGAATCGAGAATCGAGAATCGAGAATCGAGAATCGAGAATCGAGAATCGAGAATCGAGAATCGAGAATCGAGAATCGAGAATCGAGAATCGAGAATCGAGAATCGAGAATCGAGAATCGAGAATCGAGAATCGAGAATCGAGAATCGAGAATCGAGAATCGAGAATCGAGAATCGAGAATCGAGAATCGAGAATCGAGAATCGAGAATCGAGAATCGAGAATCGAGAATCGAGAATCGAGAATCGAGAATCGAGAATCGAGAATCGAGAATCGAGAATCGAGAATCGAGAATCGAGAATCGAGAATCGAGAATCGAGAATCGAGAATCGAGAATCGAGAATCGAGAATCGAGAATCGAGAATCGAGAATCGAGAATCGAGAATCGAGAATCGAGAATCGAGAATCGAGAATCGAGAATCGAGAATCGAGAATCGAGAATCGAGAATCGAGAATCGAGAATCGAGAATCGAGAATCGAGAATCGAGAATCGAGAATCGAGAATCGAGAATCGAGAATCGAGAATCGAGAATCGAGAATCGAGAATCGAGAATCGAGAATCGAGAATCGAGAATCGAGAATCGAGAATCGAGAATCGAGAATCGAGAATCGAGAATCGAGAATCGAGAATCGAGAATCGAGAATCGAGAATCGAGAATCGAGAATCGAGAATCGAGAATCGAGAATCGAGAATCGAGAATCGAGAATCGAGAATCGAGAATCGAGAATCGAGAATCGAGAATCGAGAATCGAGAATCGAGAATCGAGAATCGAGAATCGAGAATCGAGAATCGAGAATCGAGAATCGAGAATCGAGAATCGAGAATCGAGAATCGAGAATCGAGAATCGAGAATCGAGAATCGAGAATCGAGAATCGAGAATCGAGAATCGAGAATCGAGAATCGAGAATCGAGAATCGAGAATCGAGAATCGAGAATCGAGAATCGAGAATCGAGAATCGAGAATCGAGAATCGAGAATCGAGAATCGAGAATCGAGAATCGAGAATCGAGAATCGAGAATCGAGAATCGAGAATCGAGAATCGAGAATCGAGAATCGAGAATCGAGAATCGAGAATCGAGAATCGAGAATCGAGAATCGAGAATCGAGAATCGAGAATCGAGAATCGAGAATCGAGAATCGAGAATCGAGAATCGAGAATCGAGAATCGAGAATCGAGAATCGAGAATCGAGAATCGAGAATCGAGAATCGAGAATCGAGAATCGAGAATCGAGAATCGAGAATCGAGAATCGAGAATCGAGAATCGAGAATCGAGAATCGAGAATCGAGAATCGAGAATCGAGAATCGAGAATCGAGAATCGAGAATCGAGAATCGAGAATCGAGAATCGAGAATCGAGAATCGAGAATCGAGAATCGAGAATCGAGAATCGAGAATCGAGAATCGAGAATCGAGAATCGAGAATCGAGAATCGAGAATCGAGAATCGAGAATCGAGAATCGAGAATCGAGAATCGAGAATCGAGAATCGAGAATCGAGAATCGAGAATCGAGAATCGAGAATCGAGAATCGAGAATCGAGAATCGAGAATCGAGAATCGAGAATCGAGAATCGAGAATCGAGAATCGAGAATCGAGAATCGAGAATCGAGAATCGAGAATCGAGAATCGAGAATCGAGAATCGAGAATCGAGAATCGAGAATCGAGAATCGAGAATCGAGAATCGAGAATCGAGAATCGAGAATCGAGAATCGAGAATCGAGAATCGAGAATCGAGAATCGAGAATCGAGAATCGAGAATCGAGAATCGAGAATCGAGAATCGAGAATCGAGAATCGAGAATCGAGAATCGAGAATCGAGAATCGAGAATCGAGAATCGAGAATCGAGAATCGAGAATCGAGAATCGAGAATCGAGAATCGAGAATCGAGAATCGAGAATCGAGAATCGAGAATCGAGAATCGAGAATCGAGAATCGAGAATCGAGAATCGAGAATCGAGAATCGAGAATCGAGAATCGAGAATCGAGAATCGAGAATCGAGAATCGAGAATCGAGAATCGAGAATCGAGAATCGAGAATCGAGAATCGAGAATCGAGAATCGAGAATCGAGAATCGAGAATCGAGAATCGAGAATCGAGAATCGAGAATCGAGAATCGAGAATCGAGAATCGAGAATCGAGAATCGAGAATCGAGAATCGAGAATCGAGAATCGAGAATCGAGAATCGAGAATCGAGAATCGAGAATCGAGAATCGAGAATCGAGAATCGAGAATCGAGAATCGAGAATCGAGAATCGAGAATCGAGAATCGAGAATCGAGAATCGAGAATCGAGAATCGAGAATCGAGAATCGAGAATCGAGAATCGAGAATCGAGAATCGAGAATCGAGAATCGAGAATCGAGAATCGAGAATCGAGAATCGAGAATCGAGAATCGAGAATCGAGAATCGAGAATCGAGAATCGAGAATCGAGAATCGAGAATCGAGAATCGAGAATCGAGAATCGAGAATCGAGAATCGAGAATCGAGAATCGAGAATCGAGAATCGAGAATCGAGAATCGAGAATCGAGAATCGAGAATCGAGAATCGAGAATCGAGAATCGAGAATCGAGAATCGAGAATCGAGAATCGAGAATCGAGAATCGAGAATCGAGAATCGAGATCGAGAATCGAGAATCGAGAATCGAGAATCGAGAATCGAGAATCGAGAATCGAGAATCGAGAATCGAGAATCGAGAATCGAGAATCGAGAATCGAGAATCGAGAATCGAGAATCGAGAATCGAGAATCGAGAATCGAGAATCGAGAGAATCGAGAATCGAGAATCGAGAATCGAGAATCGAGAATCGAGAATCGAGAATCGAGAATCGAGAATCGAGAATCGAGAATCGAGAATCGAGAATCGAGAATCGAGAATCGAGAATCGAGAATCGAGAATCGAGAATCGAGAATCGAGAATCGAGAATCGAGAATCGAGAATCGAGAATCGAGAATCGAGAATCGAGAATCGAGAATCGAGAATCGAGAATCGAGAATCGAGAATCGAGAATCGAGAATCGAGAATCGAGAATCGAGAATCGAGAATCGAGAATCGAGAATCGAGAATCGAGAATCGAGAATCGAGAATCGAGAATCGAGAATCGAGAATCGAGAATCGAGAATCGAGAATCGAGAATCGAGAATCGAGAATCGAGAATCGAGAATCGAGAATCGAGAATCGAGAATCGAGAATCGAGAATCGAGAATCGAGAATCGAGAATCGAGAATCGAGAATCGAGAATCGAGAATCGAGAATCGAGAATCGAGAATCGAGAATCGAGAATCGAGAATCGAGAATCGAGAATCGAGAATCGAGAATCGAGAATCGAGAATCGAGAATCGAGAATCGAGAATCGAGAATCGAGAATCGAGAATCGAGAATCGAGAATCGAGAATCGAGAATCGAGAATCGAGAATCGAGAATCGAGAATCGAGAATCGAGAATCGAGAATCGAGAATCGAGAATCGAGAATCGAGAATCGAGAATCGAGAATCGAGAATCGAGAATCGAGAATCGAGAATCGAGAATCGAGAATCGAGAATCGAGAATCGAGAATCGAGAATCGAGAATCGAGAATCGAGAATCGAGAATCGAGAATCGAGAATCGAGAATCGAGAATCGAGAATCGAGAATCGAGAATCGAGAATCGAGAATCGAGAATCGAGAATCGAGAATCGAGAATCGAGAATCGAGAATCGAGAATCGAGAATCGAGAATCGAGAATCGAGAATCGAGAATCGAGAATCGAGAATCGAGAATCGAGAATCGAGAATCGAGAATCGAGAATCGAGAATCGAGAATCGAGAATCGAGAATCGAGAATCGAGAATCGAGAATCGAGAATCGAGAATCGAGAATCGAGAATCGAGAATCGAGAATCGAGAATCGAGAATCGAGAATCGAGAATCGAGAATCGAGAATCGAGAATCGAGAATCGAGAATCGAGAATCGAGAATCGAGAATCGAGAATCGAGAATCGAGAATCGAGAATCGAGAATCGAGAATCGAGAATCGAGAATCGAGAATCGAGAATCGAGAATCGAGAATCGAGAATCGAGAATCGAGAATCGAGAATCGAGAATCGAGAATCGAGAATCGAGAATCGAGAATCGAGAATCGAGAATCGAGAATCGAGAATCGAGAATCGAGAATCGAGAATCGAGAATCGAGAATCGAGAATCGAGAATCGAGAATCGAGAATCGAGAATCGAGAATCGAGAATCGAGAATCGAGAATCGAGAATCGAGAATCGAGAATCGAGAATCGAGAATCGAGAATCGAGAATCGAGAATCGAGAATCGAGAATCGAGAATCGAGAATCGAGAATCGAGAATCGAGAATCGAGAATCGAGAATCGAGAATCGAGAATCGAGAATCGAGAATCGAGAATCGAGAATCGAGAATCGAGAATCGAGAATCGAGAATCGAGAATCGAGAATCGAGAATCGAGAATCGAGAATCGAGAATCGAGAATCGAGAATCGAGAATCGAGAATCGAGAATCGAGAATCGAGAATCGAGAATCGAGAATCGAGAATCGAGAATCGAGAATCGAGAATCGAGAATCGAGAATCGAGAATCGAGAATCGAGAATCGAGAATCGAGAATCGAGAATCGAGAATCGAGAATCGAGAATCGAGAATCGAGAATCGAGAATCGAGAATCGAGAATCGAGAATCGAGAATCGAGAATCGAGAATCGAGAATCGAGAATCGAGAATCGAGAATCGAGAATCGAGAATCGAGAATCGAGAATCGAGAATCGAGAATCGAGAATCGAGAATCGAGAATCGAGAATCGAGAATCGAGAATCGAGAATCGAGAATCGAGAATCGAGAATCGAGAATCGAGAATCGAGAATCGAGAATCGAGAATCGAGAATCGAGAATCGAGAATCGAGAATCGAGAATCGAGAATCGAGAATCGAGAATCGAGAATCGAGAATCGAGAATCGAGAATCGAGAATCGAGAATCGAGAATCGAGAATCGAGAATCGAGAATCGAGAATCGAGAATCGAGAATCGAGAATCGAGAATCGAGAATCGAGAATCGAGAATCGAGAATCGAGAATCGAGAATCGAGAATCGAGAATCGAGAATCGAGAATCGAGAATCGAGAATCGAGAATCGAGAATCGAGAATCGAGAATCGAGAATCGAGAATCGAGAATCGAGAATCGAGAATCGAGAATCGAGAATCGAGAATCGAGAATCGAGAATCGAGAATCGAGAATCGAGAATCGAGAATCGAGAATCGAGAATCGAGAATCGAGAATCGAGAATCGAGAATCGAGAATCGAGAATCGAGAATCGAGAATCGAGAATCGAGAATCGAGAATCGAGAATCGAGAATCGAGAATCGAGAATCGAGAATCGAGAATCGAGAATCGAGAATCGAGAATCGAGAATCGAGAATCGAGAATCGAGAATCGAGAATCGAGAATCGAGAATCGAGAATCGAGAATCGAGAATCGAGAATCGAGAATCGAGAATCGAGAATCGAGAATCGAGAATCGAGAATCGAGAATCGAGAATCGAGAATCGAGAATCGAGAATCGAGAATCGAGAATCGAGAATCGAGAATCGAGAATCGAGAATCGAGAATCGAGAATCGAGAATCGAGAATCGAGAATCGAGAATCGAGAATCGAGAATCGAGAATCGAGAATCGAGAATCGAGAATCGAGAATCGAGAATCGAGAATCGAGAATCGAGAATCGAGAATCGAGAATCGAGAATCGAGAATCGAGAATCGAGAATCGAGAATCGAGAATCGAGAATCGAGAATCGAGAATCGAGAATCGAGAATCGAGAATCGAGAATCGAGAATCGAGAATCGAGAATCGAGAATCGAGAATCGAGAATCGAGAATCGAGAATCGAGAATCGAGAATCGAGAATCGAGAATCGAGAATCGAGAATCGAGAATCGAGAATCGAGAATCGAGAATCGAGAATCGAGAATCGAGAATCGAGAATCGAGAATCGAGAATCGAGAATCGAGAATCGAGAATCGAGAATCGAGAATCGAGAATCGAGAATCGAGAATCGAGAATCGAGAATCGAGAATCGAGAATCGAGAATCGAGAATCGAGAATCGAGAATCGAGAATCGAGAATCGAGAATCGAGAATCGAGAATCGAGAATCGAGAATCGAGAATCGAGAATCGAGAATCGAGAATCGAGAATCGAGAATCGAGAATCGAGAATCGAGAATCGAGAATCGAGAATCGAGAATCGAGAATCGAGAATCGAGAATCGAGAATCGAGAATCGAGAATCGAGAATCGAGAATCGAGAATCGAGAATCGAGAATCGAGAATCGAGAATCGAGAATCGAGAATCGAGAATCGAGAATCGAGAATCGAGAATCGAGAATCGAGAATCGAGAATCGAGAATCGAGAATCGAGAATCGAGAATCGAGAATCGAGAATCGAGAATCGAGAATCGAGAATCGAGAATCGAGAATCGAGAATCGAGAATCGAGAATCGAGAATCGAGAATCGAGAATCGAGAATCGAGAATCGAGAATCGAGAATCGAGAATCGAGAATCGAGAATCGAGAATCGAGAATCGAGAATCGAGAATCGAGAATCGAGAATCGAGAATCGAGAATCGAGAATCGAGAATCGAGAATCGAGAATCGAGAATCGAGAATCGAGAATCGAGAATCGAGAATCGAGAATCGAGAATCGAGAATCGAGAATCGAGAATCGAGAATCGAGAATCGAGAATCGAGAATCGAGAATCGAGAATCGAGAATCGAGAATCGAGAATCGAGAATCGAGAATCGAGAATCGAGAATCGAGAATCGAGAATCGAGAATCGAGAATCGAGAATCGAGAATCGAGAATCGAGAATCGAGAATCGAGAATCGAGAATCGAGAATCGAGAATCGAGAATCGAGAATCGAGAATCGAGAATCGAGAATCGAGAATCGAGAATCGAGAATCGAGAATCGAGAATCGAGAATCGAGAATCGAGAATCGAGAATCGAGAATCGAGAATCGAGAATCGAGAATCGAGAATCGAGAATCGAGAATCGAGAATCGAGAATCGAGAATCGAGAATCGAGAATCGAGAATCGAGAATCGAGAATCGAGAATCGAGAATCGAGAATCGAGAATCGAGAATCGAGAATCGAGAATCGAGAATCGAGAATCGAGAATCGAGAATCGAGAATCGAGAATCGAGAATCGAGAATCGAGAATCGAGAATCGAGAATCGAGAATCGAGAATCGAGAATCGAGAATCGAGAATCGAGAATCGAGAATCGAGAATCGAGAATCGAGAATCGAGAATCGAGAATCGAGAATCGAGAATCGAGAATCGAGAATCGAGAATCGAGAATCGAGAATCGAGAATCGAGAATCGAGAATCGAGAATCGAGAATCGAGAATCGAGAATCGAGAATCGAGAATCGAGAATCGAGAATCGAGAATCGAGAATCGAGAATCGAGAATCGAGAATCGAGAATCGAGAATCGAGAATCGAGAATCGAGAATCGAGAATCGAGAATCGAGAATCGAGAATCGAGAATCGAGAATCGAGAATCGAGAATCGAGAATCGAGAATCGAGAATCGAGAATCGAGAATCGAGAATCGAGAATCGAGAATCGAGAATCGAGAATCGAGAATCGAGAATCGAGAATCGAGAATCGAGAATCGAGAATCGAGAATCGAGAATCGAGAATCGAGAATCGAGAATCGAGAATCGAGAATCGAGAATCGAGAATCGAGAATCGAGAATCGAGAATCGAGAATCGAGAATCGAGAATCGAGAATCGAGAATCGAGAATCGAGAATCGAGAATCGAGAATCGAGAATCGAGAATCGAGAATCGAGAATCGAGAATCGAGAATCGAGAATCGAGAATCGAGAATCGAGAATCGAGAATCGAGAATCGAGAATCGAGAATCGAGAATCGAGAATCGAGAATCGAGAATCGAGAATCGAGAATCGAGAATCGAGAATCGAGAATCGAGAATCGAGAATCGAGAATCGAGAATCGAGAATCGAGAATCGAGAATCGAGAATCGAGAATCGAGAATCGAGAATCGAGAATCGAGAATCGAGAATCGAGAATCGAGAATCGAGAATCGAGAATCGAGAATCGAGAATCGAGAATCGAGAATCGAGAATCGAGAATCGAGAATCGAGAATCGAGAATCGAGAATCGAGAATCGAGAATCGAGAATCGAGAATCGAGAATCGAGAATCGAGAATCGAGAATCGAGAATCGAGAATCGAGAATCGAGAATCGAGAATCGAGAATCGAGAATCGAGAATCGAGAATCGAGAATCGAGAATCGAGAATCGAGAATCGAGAATCGAGAATCGAGAATCGAGAATCGAGAATCGAGAATCGAGAATCGAGAATCGAGAATCGAGAATCGAGAATCGAGAATCGAGAATCGAGAATCGAGAATCGAGAATCGAGAATCGAGAATCGAGAATCGAGAATCGAGAATCGAGAATCGAGAATCGAGAATCGAGAATCGAGAATCGAGAATCGAGAATCGAGAATCGAGAATCGAGAATCGAGAATCGAGAATCGAGAATCGAGAATCGAGAATCGAGAATCGAGAATCGAGAATCGAGAATCGAGAATCGAGAATCGAGAATCGAGAATCGAGAATCGAGAATCGAGAATCGAGAATCGAGAATCGAGAATCGAGAATCGAGAATCGAGAATCGAGAATCGAGAATCGAGAATCGAGAATCGAGAATCGAGAATCGAGAATCGAGAATCGAGAATCGAGAATCGAGAATCGAGAATCGAGAATCGAGAATCGAGAATCGAGAATCGAGAATCGAGAATCGAGAATCGAGAATCGAGAATCGAGAATCGAGAATCGAGAATCGAGAATCGAGAATCGAGAATCGAGAATCGAGAATCGAGAATCGAGAATCGAGAATCGAGAATCGAGAATCGAGAATCGAGAATCGAGAATCGAGAATCGAGAATCGAGAATCGAGAATCGAGAATCGAGAATCGAGAATCGAGAATCGAGAATCGAGAATCGAGAATCGAGAATCGAGAATCGAGAATCGAGAATCGAGAATCGAGAATCGAGAATCGAGAATCGAGAATCGAGAATCGAGAATCGAGAATCGAGAATCGAGAATCGAGAATCGAGAATCGAGAATCGAGAATCGAGAATCGAGAATCGAGAATCGAGAATCGAGAATCGAGAATCGAGAATCGAGAATCGAGAATCGAGAATCGAGAATCGAGAATCGAGAATCGAGAATCGAGAATCGAGAATCGAGAATCGAGAATCGAGAATCGAGAATCGAGAATCGAGAATCGAGAATCGAGAATCGAGAATCGAGAATCGAGAATCGAGAATCGAGAATCGAGAATCGAGAATCGAGAATCGAGAATCGAGAATCGAGAATCGAGAATCGAGAATCGAGAATCGAGAATCGAGAATCGAGAATCGAGAATCGAGAATCGAGAATCGAGAATCGAGAATCGAGAATCGAGAATCGAGAATCGAGAATCGAGAATCGAGAATCGAGAATCGAGAATCGAGAATCGAGAATCGAGAATCGAGAATCGAGAATCGAGAATCGAGAATCGAGAATCGAGAATCGAGAATCGAGAATCGAGAATCGAGAATCGAGAATCGAGAATCGAGAATCGAGAATCGAGAATCGAGAATCGAGAATCGAGAATCGAGAATCGAGAATCGAGAATCGAGAATCGAGAATCGAGAATCGAGAATCGAGAATCGAGAATCGAGAATCGAGAATCGAGAATCGAGAATCGAGAATCGAGAATCGAGAATCGAGAATCGAGAATCGAGAATCGAGAATCGAGAATCGAGAATCGAGAATCGAGAATCGAGAATCGAGAATCGAGAATCGAGAATCGAGAATCGAGAATCGAGAATCGAGAATCGAGAATCGAGAATCGAGAATCGAGAATCGAGAATCGAGAATCGAGAATCGAGAATCGAGAATCGAGAATCGAGAATCGAGAATCGAGAATCGAGAATCGAGAATCGAGAATCGAGAATCGAGAATCGAGAATCGAGAATCGAGAATCGAGAATCGAGAATCGAGAATCGAGAATCGAGAATCGAGAATCGAGAATCGAGAATCGAGAATCGAGAATCGAGAATCGAGAATCGAGAATCGAGAATCGAGAATCGAGAATCGAGAATCGAGAATCGAGAATCGAGAATCGAGAATCGAGAATCGAGAATCGAGAATCGAGAATCGAGAATCGAGAATCGAGAATCGAGAATCGAGAATCGAGAATCGAGAATCGAGAATCGAGAATCGAGAATCGAGAATCGAGAATCGAGAATCGAGAATCGAGAATCGAGAATCGAGAATCGAGAATCGAGAATCGAGAATCGAGAATCGAGAATCGAGAATCGAGAATCGAGAATCGAGAATCGAGAATCGAGAATCGAGAATCGAGAATCGAGAATCGAGAATCGAGAATCGAGAATCGAGAATCGAGAATCGAGAATCGAGAATCGAGAATCGAGAATCGAGAATCGAGAATCGAGAATCGAGAATCGAGAATCGAGAATCGAGAATCGAGAATCGAGAATCGAGAATCGAGAATCGAGAATCGAGAATCGAGAATCGAGAATCGAGAATCGAGAATCGAGAATCGAGAATCGAGAATCGAGAATCGAGAATCGAGAATCGAGAATCGAGAATCGAGAATCGAGAATCGAGAATCGAGAATCGAGAATCGAGAATCGAGAATCGAGAATCGAGAATCGAGAATCGAGAATCGAGAATCGAGAATCGAGAATCGAGAATCGAGAATCGAGAATCGAGAATCGAGAATCGAGAATCGAGAATCGAGAATCGAGAATCGAGAATCGAGAATCGAGAATCGAGAATCGAGAATCGAGAATCGAGAATCGAGAATCGAGAATCGAGAATCGAGAATCGAGAATCGAGAATCGAGAATCGAGAATCGAGAATCGAGAATCGAGAATCGAGAATCGAGAATCGAGAATCGAGAATCGAGAATCGAGAATCGAGAATCGAGAATCGAGAATCGAGAATCGAGAATCGAGAATCGAGAATCGAGAATCGAGAATCGAGAATCGAGAATCGAGAATCGAGAATCGAGAATCGAGAATCGAGAATCGAGAATCGAGAATCGAGAATCGAGAATCGAGAATCGAGAATCGAGAATCGAGAATCGAGAATCGAGAATCGAGAATCGAGAATCGAGAATCGAGAATCGAGAATCGAGAATCGAGAATCGAGAATCGAGAATCGAGAATCGAGAATCGAGAATCGAGAATCGAGAATCGAGAATCGAGAATCGAGAATCGAGAATCGAGAATCGAGAATCGAGAATCGAGAATCGAGAATCGAGAATCGAGAATCGAGAATCGAGAATCGAGAATCGAGAATCGAGAATCGAGAATCGAGAATCGAGAATCGAGAATCGAGAATCGAGAATCGAGAATCGAGAATCGAGAATCGAGAATCGAGAATCGAGAATCGAGAATCGAGAATCGAGAATCGAGAATCGAGAATCGAGAATCGAGAATCGAGAATCGAGAATCGAGAATCGAGAATCGAGAATCGAGAATCGAGAATCGAGAATCGAGAATCGAGAATCGAGAATCGAGAATCGAGAATCGAGAATCGAGAATCGAGAATCGAGAATCGAGAATCGAGAATCGAGAATCGAGAATCGAGAATCGAGAATCGAGAATCGAGAATCGAGAATCGAGAATCGAGAATCGAGAATCGAGAATCGAGAATCGAGAATCGAGAATCGAGAATCGAGAATCGAGAATCGAGAATCGAGAATCGAGAATCGAGAATCGAGAATCGAGAATCGAGAATCGAGAATCGAGAATCGAGAATCGAGAATCGAGAATCGAGAATCGAGAATCGAGAATCGAGAATCGAGAATCGAGAATCGAGAATCGAGAATCGAGAATCGAGAATCGAGAATCGAGAATCGAGAATCGAGAATCGAGAATCGAGAATCGAGAATCGAGAATCGAGAATCGAGAATCGAGAATCGAGAATCGAGAATCGAGAATCGAGAATCGAGAATCGAGAATCGAGAATCGAGAATCGAGAATCGAGAATCGAGAATCGAGAATCGAGAATCGAGAATCGAGAATCGAGAATCGAGAATCGAGAATCGAGAATCGAGAATCGAGAATCGAGAATCGAGAATCGAGAATCGAGAATCGAGAATCGAGAATCGAGAATCGAGAATCGAGAATCGAGAATCGAGAATCGAGAATCGAGAATCGAGAATCGAGAATCGAGAATCGAGAATCGAGAATCGAGAATCGAGAATCGAGAATCGAGAATCGAGAATCGAGAATCGAGAATCGAGAATCGAGAATCGAGAATCGAGAATCGAGAATCGAGAATCGAGAATCGAGAATCGAGAATCGAGAATCGAGAATCGAGAATCGAGAATCGAGAATCGAGAATCGAGAATCGAGAATCGAGAATCGAGAATCGAGAATCGAGAATCGAGAATCGAGAATCGAGAATCGAGAATCGAGAATCGAGAATCGAGAATCGAGAATCGAGAATCGAGAATCGAGAATCGAGAATCGAGAATCGAGAATCGAGAATCGAGAATCGAGAATCGAGAATCGAGAATCGAGAATCGAGAATCGAGAATCGAGAATCGAGAATCGAGAATCGAGAATCGAGAATCGAGAATCGAGAATCGAGAATCGAGAATCGAGAATCGAGAATCGAGAATCGAGAATCGAGAATCGAGAATCGAGAATCGAGAATCGAGAATCGAGAATCGAGAATCGAGAATCGAGAATCGAGAATCGAGAATCGAGAATCGAGAATCGAGAATCGAGAATCGAGAATCGAGAATCGAGAATCGAGAATCGAGAATCGAGAATCGAGAATCGAGAATCGAGAATCGAGAATCGAGAATCGAGAATCGAGAATCGAGAATCGAGAATCGAGAATCGAGAATCGAGAATCGAGAATCGAGAATCGAGGATCGAGAATCGAGAATCGAGAATCGGAGAATTCAGCGAATTTGGAGAATTCAGCGAATTTGTAGAATCTAGCGAATTTGAAGAATCTAGTGAATTTAGAGAATCTAGCAAATTCGGTGAATTCGGAGTATTCGGAGAGTTCGCAGAATTCAGCAAATTCGGAGAATTCAGCGAATTCGGAGAATTCTGCGGATTCGGAGAATTCAGCGAATTCGGAGAATTCTGCGGATTCGGAGAATTCAGCGAATTCGGAGAATTCAGCGAATTCGGAGAATTCAGCGAATTCGGAGAATTCAGCGAATTCGGAGAATTCAGCGAATTCGGAGAATTCAGCGAATTCGGAGAATTCAGCGAATTCGGAGAATTCAGCGAATTCGGAGAATTCAGCGAATTCGGAGAATTCAGCGAATTCGGAGAATTCAGCGAATTCGGAGAATTCAGCGAATTCGGAGAATTCAGCGAATTCGGAGAATTCAGCGAATTCGGAGAATTCAGCGAATTCGGAGAATTCAGCGAATTCGGAGAATTCAGCGAATTCGGAGAATTCAGCGAATTCGGAGAATTCAGCGAATTCGGAGAATTCAGCGAATTCGGAGAATTCAGCGAATTCGGAGAATTTAGCGAATTCTGAAAATTCAGAAGAATTTAGTGAGCGAATTCAGAAGAACTCAGTGAGCGAATTCAGAAAATTCAGCGAGCGAATTCAGAGAAGTCAGCGAGAGGATTCAAATAATTCAGCGAGCGGATTTAGAGAATTCAGCGAGCGGATTCAGAGAATTCGGCGAGGCAATTCGGAGAATTCAGCGAATTCAGAGGGAACTCAGAGAATTCAGCGAGGGAATTCATATAATTCAGCGAGTTAACGCAGATAATTCAGCGAGTTGACTCAGAGAATTCAGCGAGTTAACTCAGAGAATTCAGCGAGTTCACTCAGAGAATTCAGAGAATTCAGCGAGTTAACTCAGAGAATTCAGCGAGTTAACTTAGAGAATTCAGCGAATTCAACAATTCAGCGAATTAAACGAATTCAGAGAATTCAGAGAATTCTCAATTCTCAATCCTCCATTCTCAATTCTCAATTCTCAACTCTCTCTCCTCACTTCTCAATTCTCAATTCTCAATTCTCAATTCTCAACTCTCAATTCTCAATTCTCAATCCTCAATTCTCAATTCTCAATACTCAATTCTCAATTCTCCATTCTCCATTCTCAATTCTCAATTCTCAATTCTCAATTCTCAATTCTTAATTCTCAATTCTCAATTCTCAATTCTCAATTCTCAATTCTCAATTCTCAATTCTCAATTCTCAATTCTCAATTCTCAATTCTCAATTCTCAATTCTCAATTCTCAATTCTCAATTCTCAATTCTCAATTCTCAATTCTCAATTCTCAATTCTCAATTCTCAATTCTCAATTCTCAATTCTCAATTCTCAATTCTCAATTCTCAATTCTCAATTCTCAATTCTCAATTCTCAATTCTCAATTCTCAATTCTCAATTCTCAATTCTCAATTCTCAATTCTCAATTCTTAATTCTCAATTCTCAATTCTCAATTCTCAATTCTCAATTCTCAATTCTCAATTCTCAATTCTCAATTCTCAATTCTCAATTCTCAATTCTCAATTCTCAATTCTCAATTCTCAATTCTCAATTCTCAATTCTCAATTCTCAATTCTCAATTCTCAATTCTCAATTCTCAATTTTCAATTCTCAATTCTCAATTCTCAATTCTCAATTCTCAATTCTCAATTCTCAATTCTCAATTCTCAATTCTCAATTCTCAATTCTCAATTCTCAATTCTCAATTCTCAATTCTCAATTCTCAATTCTCAATTCTCAATTCTCAATTCTCAATTCTCAATTCTCAATTCTCAATTCTCAATTCTCAATTCTCAATTCTCAATTCTCAATTCTCAATTCTCAATTCTCAATTCTCAATTCTCAATTCTCAATTCTCAATTCTCAATTCTCAATTCTCAATTCTCAATTCTCAATTCTCAATTCTCAATTCTCAATTCTCAATTCTCAATTCTCAATTCTCAATTCTCAATTCTCAATTCTCAATTCTCAATTCTCAATTCTCAATTCTCAATTCTCAATTCTCAATTCTCAATTCTCAATTCTCAATTCTCAATTCTCAATTCTCAATTCTCAATTCTCAATTCTCAATTCTCAATTCTCAATTCTCAATTTTCAATTCTCAATTCTCAATTCTCAATTCTCAATTCTCAATTCTCAATTCTCAATTCTCAATTCTCAATTCTCAATTCTCAATTCTCAATTCTCAATTCTCAATTCTCAATTCTCAATTCTCAATTCTCAATTCTCAATTCTCAATTCTCAATTCTCAATTCTCAATTCTCAATTCTCAATTCTCAATTCTCAATTCTCAATTCTCAATTCTCAATTCTCAATTCTCAATTCTCAATTCTCAATTCTCAATTCTCAATTCTCAATTCTCAATTCTCAATTCTCAATTCTCAATTCTCAATTCTCAATTCTCAATTCTCAATTCTCAATTCTCAATTCTCAATTCTCAATTCTCAATTCTCAATTCTCAATTCTCAATTCTCAATTCTCAATTCTCAAATCTCAATTCTCAATTCTCAATTCTCAATTCTCAATTCTCAATTCTCAATTCTCAATTCTCAATTCTCAATTCTCAATTCTCAATTCTCAATTCTCAATTCTCAATTCTCAATTCTCAATTCTCAATTCTCAATTCTCAATTCTCAATTCTCAATTCTCAATTCTCAATTCTCAATTCTCAGTTCTCAATTCTCAATTCTCAATTCTCAACTCTCAATTCTCAATTCTCAGTTTTCTATTTTGAAACATCAAATATCATTTCTCTGATTCGTAATGGCGTTCTAGTGATAAGGATGCGTGTCGGTGTACCCATTTTTTCCTATCTGTGTATACAACTCAAAATAAATTTGATTATTACTGCCTAAACCACGCCATGCATTTATTAAGGACAGATTTAACATAGAAAATCCTGCGCGGCAGCTACTAGGAAAATATATCTACTGCAATTTAAACTAGCGTACAACTTTCAACATCTTCAGCTCAACCACAAATGATTGCCCAAGAAATAGTTGCTCTTCAGGCAGCAATCAACGCCCACCCCACGACATTTTTTCCCACCAAACCCACAACACAGAGAACAGATATATAAGCTAGAAAAAACTTTCCTGTGTAAATATTTCAATGAAAATGCATGAATCATTATTGTATCCAAGTTTGCACGCAACGCTCGTATAGCGTTTGCAAGCCGATCGTAGTGCCAGCTAGTGGCAAGTTGCTACTTGCTGGTGGCATTTCAAAACCACAGATTTATTTCTTACATGCATTGAAAATTTTTCTTGTATATCAGTTCTCAGTGCACACAAGTAGTATTACCGGCAAACTAGCTGATGGAAAAGAGACGCATGTACGGTCGTTATCTATGATTTCAATAGACGTATAGACAAAATCTAACATCTCCAATACAACAACTGTGTGGACGAATACGACAGCTCGATAAAAAGCGGACTAGCTGACCTTCAAGCAGCTACAGATTTTGCAATTGGATACCCTCCGAGAAAACAGATCCTATGAGCATCATCTATATCTTGTACTATGTATAATAAAAATAGTAAAATCCAACGGCTCAGTTAAGCAACACATCAAGCCGTGTCAAAGAAATGAATTAAAAATTATTGATTCTTGATCCCCACTTCAAAGATTGCATACACACTACACACAGGGAATATATTCGTAATTCTGTTACGATTATGTATTTTCTTAAATAGTAAAATTTGGTTATTTCAAATAACCAAATTTTAACATATTAAAAATCTTTACTAACTTGGGATAAGGAAACTACAGCCAAATGTCAAAATTTACTTTAAGTAAAAAGCAAGGATGAACCGATTCTTGCCAAGCAGAGACAATCACAGTAAACAAAAGAGAAAAGATTTCTCTTTCCATTACCGCCGTGATCTGTGCTCGAGCATGTCCAGTTGGTCAGTAATTTTCACGTCAAAGTCAATTTTGACAGTTTACTATAACGCACTTATTTTAAGTTAGACGAGTTTTGTCTCAATTTACTTTTCTATTATATCTGTCCCAGGGCCGGCGGAAAGCGTGGGTAGTATTGGTAGTACTACCCACTCGAAAATAACCGAGTGGGTAATTACCCACTCGAAATTTTGAACCATTTCAAAAAAATTAGATGGGCAACGCATGTATCTCGCACTACACACATTGGAAACCATCGATGTACCACAATTCCATTTGCATAAACGAACGCGATTTAATGTGAATGTAATGTAAGCGTGTGCATTGCGAAAACGGAAAAAAATCCTTACTAATGGACCCCTCACCCTATGCTTTCTACCCACTCGGGCGTAAAGTGTTTCGCCGCCCCTGATCTGTCCCTATTTGTCGGGCTTTGCCTAATGAGATATGTGAGGTTTAAAATACGAACATTGAGAATGTTTATACTTCTGCCCTTCCCTTTAACACTGAAATAATTTGTGTACATCTAAGTTCTCCGTATTATTGACGCGTTTCGCTTAACCTGTGCATGTCAAGCAAGGCCAATACAAATATTGCTAGATGAGAAGGTTAAAACCATAAACGTAAAGATCTTCGTTATACTTACGAATGCCACTCGTATTGTATATCAAATTTGTTATTTAACCAAGACGAAGGTCTTGACAAGTTTGTGTCTTGAATAATAATTTGGGTTGTGAATACAAAAATTAGCATTCAAGATACTGTCATCTAAGTCATCATATTTTCAATTCGTGGAACAAACAAAACCAACTGCATGAGTTTGATTCACTTGCAGAAAACGACGAATTAACTCGTGCATTGTACTACAGTTCTCATACTCTTTACGTTTTTTTCTCCGTGTACTGTCATCATAAACCCACAGTTCAAGACCCCGTCAATTGTCCTGCACTGTACATCCCCTAACTGACGTAGTCGACTGTAAAGCGGTGAAGTCTAAGCCCAACTTTTCCCCTTCAGTCAATGGGAAAATTCTGTTTCCGCTGCACCTACACCTACCTACATACAACAGGACTGGTGGAATTCTCTACGCCCGGCCTGCCAAATGTTTACTCGAGCACAAGGGTAGATAATCGCCCAAGAGTCACTTGGTGGATGTGCACTTCTTCGTCATCACCATCGCCACCCTACCCGATATCCAATTGTGTACCTACTCACCAGCTGCTGTGTGCTTGGGTTTAGCAACGGAATGTGCCTATGTCGGTCCCCCCCCACAACTTTCAAACATCAGTGCTTCACGCGGGGGGAACAATGGCTGGCGCGACTGCAGTGCACAGATGGCATATGTGCAGGCGGTGCAGTGTCATGCGATGCCGGGAAATCAGCTATGAAAGGACGACTAGTCTATCCAACTAGTACACACATGAACGTTGTCAATTTGATGGGCGATGTCGGAGATGGTTGGATGATTTCCTCAAATGGTGCTTTTCAAAGGATTAACACAGAAAGGAAGTTGAGTGCCCCTGGGAAGGTGACAATTAGGCGCTGCTATTAGCAGATTAAAAATGCAACAGTGAGTGTAAAGGTTGAACACGTTTCCGAGACAAGCGAGGAAATGGTCTTTGATCCCTTCTTTTTTCTCACTTTGCGTTGAGCATAATAAAAAAAAACAACTCACACAATTGACACGGAAATGGAAATTTGCCTTTGAGTAGTCTTCCATTATGAAAGTAGCAGCTGTGCTGACTTCCGATTCTGCGATGAGCAACGCCGGTTAGCATCGAATGGCAAGCCTACTTTGCATTTGTTTATCCCAGCAGAGTGTAGCGGGTAATCTAACGAGCCTTCCGGATGATGTTTTCATTCGATGGGTGCGAAATCAACCGAGGCCTGGTTGAGGTACTTCGTTTTGTCACAGAGAACAGACATTCTTGATCGAACAAATCAGTTTGTAATACATGTGTAAACATTTGAACGAATGTCCGACCCCAGCGGCTTATCCCAATTAGAGGTGTAATTATGTCGGCCATTTTGGAAACCCTCTGTGATCAGCTGTCAACTTAATCAAACTCAGTAGCGCACCTTTAAAAATATTGTTAATTCTTACACAACTTGAGCGCACATTATAGACGTCTGTTCTCTGTGGTTGGGTGCTGTTTGTTTTCCCAGGCACGTATTTATTAGGAGAGTACGAGCAGAGAACTTCAGCTCTCAAGTATTGCTAAGATAAATGTAAATTCCACTGCAGATATATAGTAGTAGAGGCACCCGGTCGGATGGTAGAATAATCAATGGCATATTTTTGTTGCGCTAACCTAGACTGGCTTAACGTTATTTTGGAGACAAAAGTACGATGCCTATTTCCTCAAACCGTTTATCTGAGGGAAAAGTTGACAAAATTTATGGAGAAAAGTACTATTTTTACATTCGTTGGTTTTGGAAGCTCTGTATACGATGCATTTACATATGATAGGAGCATAGTATTATCCAGCCGGGTTGGTATTGAGCAACCTTTACATTTAAATTTATGGGAAAGCAAATCGTTTACTCGGAGAATTTGGGGACAAACAAACGACTTCTGAGCTTAAGGCTCAAGAAACTTTCTTTGGGTAAATACAAGAATTGAACGCTTTGTAGTGTGCGTAGGAAAAAATGTGTTCAACTTGGCCCCCATTTAAAACCTTTATTCAGGTTTATTGCCCCGTGTAAATGGTGGTGTGGTAGTGGGAAACTATATTGTGTCCCATATTTATACGTTCACCCTTTTTTTCCGGATAACTTTTTGCTTCTCTCATGTGCATAGGTTAAGCAATTACTCTGAAAATCGCCAACCTAATACCGGCTCGGAGGGCCGTGTATCATGTACCATTCGACGCAGTTCGTCGAGATCGGAAAATATTTGTGTGTATTTATGTATGTGTGTATGTCGAAAAAATATCACTTCTGTTTCACAGAAATGGCTGCACAAACGTAGTGTCAGATGAAAGGTACAACCTTCCCACCGGTTGCTATTTAATTTTTTATTGATTGAACTTCCGGTTTCGGAGTTACGGATTGAAGATTGCAGCCACACAGCAAATTCCCATTAACTACTACGACCATGATATCAAAATAATGCCAAACTTATTAAAATGGGCGCAAAATTATTTTAATTTGCTAGTCTAGATAAATAATGACTAACTAAAGCCGCTTTGACCACATTGTTCAGCTGCGACGGTTCTTGATTCCTTATCTGTGAGTCTTCATTCTAGTAATGTTCTGATATGTACATTGCCATCGAGTTGCAACAAATGGTTGGATTAGCAGATATTTCATATACTGTTTTAAGATTTGCTAGAACTGACGATATAAATAAAATAACATCATTTTTGACAATTCGTTGAGTAAAGAGGAGTAGCCAAGAACTAAGAGTATTATAATTGGTATACAGAAATTATATTAGTCCCAGATGAATAATTATTCCAACATTGTTTCAAATCCGTTATGGTCGGGTTACACGTAGTGTGAACTCATGTTTGAGTCATATTAACGCTCGTAAACCAAGTGGGTGGAATAAATTTCAAATTAGAATCACCACCTTTCACCTACATGCCCGTACCCATGTACTCACCTCTAATCCCCTGACCACCAAACAGTCCCAGCTCCGATGAAGTTACCGGCTGCGAACAGCACAGCCATAGCAGCAGTAGTGCGATTCCGGGGAGCCACCTGTTGTGAGGAGAGAAAGAGTTCGGGGAAAAAAAAGTTTAGTAATAAGTAGTATAAATTTCCGGCGAGGCATGTGTGAAAGTACGAGCTAAATGTTTGCGATATTGGTTTAGAGCTTTGGTTAGTCGGTCGAGTGGTGTGCAACTAGAGATAGTCAAACAGAAGAGGAGGTGTATCTGATCAGACTGAAATGAATGTCGGAATGGTAGACTATGTTGCGTAAAACGTAAGTATTATTAAATAGATAAAGTAGAAGTACAAATATAAAACTCAGATTAATATCATACGTTGTGAGAACCACCTCAAAATTGTTCCCCAAAGAAATCGGTAAGGAGTAATCAATACTGTAGAAACCGAACATAACTGATTCTTATATAAAAATCTTGTTTTAATCCACCCAGAAAAGCAATTTCATTTTTTCATCCATGAACCTCCATTTTCCGTCATCGTCTGCCGATGGGCTTTATGTGCAGACTTAAACAAGCTTTTCTGTAGTTCAGTGTTTAAGCTAGCTAATGAGAAGCAACTTGATCAGATCTCGTTCAGGGAAGGGAACGCCCCACCCCCCACCAAATCGAAAATATTTTTAAAAAATTTCCGAATGGTCATTGGTTGTTCAATTGCACTTTGCGGAGAGAAAGTTTCCTTAAACATTTTAATCACTCGAATTCTCTTAAAATAATCCAGTAGGGAAAATTATGAAAATTTAGAGCAAGGATGTGAAATATACAGATTGCCTCTAAGTGTTCGTAACTTTCCCTACTCAGTAATCTATAGCCAATTGAATGTCGTTAAAAAGGAAAAATGAAAATGTGACTACATATTAGACGAAATAATAAAGTGAAAAAAATCATCCAGTATTTTCTTCTGTTGATCACTCAAGAATGGAAGAGACACTTTCATTGCTCGCCAGCAAGGGAATAATCGCATCTCGAACCATTTGTTCGCCACTCTCACGACACTTTTCTTCACCGATGAAGCATTCTGCTTGCACATAAAATAAAACAAACAACTTCTGCTTGCACATAAAATAAAACAAACAACTTCTGCTTGCACATAAAATAAAACAAACAACTTGGCGTAGCGAACATAACAGAACCGAAGCTTCAACAACAAAGAAATAACACTCGGATTCTTTTTTGTTTCATTCCTACACATCGCTCTTTTCGAATGGCTCGTGGTAAGGGCATTGCAAAATTTTTTTTTTCTCAAAGGCCCCCCTCTCATATTGTGACAAATGTGAAAGTAAGCTCAGATGCCAAATTTCACATCATTTGGACAATTTTAGACCCCCGCCCACTTCGCTTGAAATTTTTTGAAATTGGTACTATGGGAAAATATGGAGGAGAAATACATTAAATGCTATAACTTTTGAAGTAGCAATCAGAAAATTAAAATTTATACCTCTTTTGGAAGGAAATAATCTTAGTATTTGAATGGAGATATATATGTTTCTAGAAAAATACGGGAAAGTGGGATACTGGGTCATTTTGGCCCCAAAATTCCCTATTTTTAATGATTTTTCTGCTCCGTGATGCAAATCATACATATTTTGTAGTTTTTCTAATGAAAAAAAAACTCAGAAATCGAACGGAACCCTTTTGACCTTAGTCCGAATACGAGAAGTTGGGGTTAAATGGCCTTTTGACATTCATATTAAACTTCATCATTTTCTCGTGAATATATCTCTATTATTCTTCACTCAATTTTCATAAACAATACCTTGTTGAACGTGGAAAATCCTTAGGATTATAACAAAAGTAGATTCGTTACCGGTAAAATTCAGGAACATCAAATTATCTGACATATAGTGTCGATTTCACATTTTTATCATAAAATCGCACATATTAATTCCATTTAACAACAAAATTCTTATTTAATTTACTACTTTTAGTGTAAAATATGCTTAGGGATCACATGAGAAAAGTTTCATTTCTGGAAAAATAGGAGAAGTTGAGGAATTAGGACAAATAATGTAAAAAATGAGATTTGTAGAGTAAATATCAAAAAGTTTGATGTTTCTGAATTTTACCTTTAACGTTTTTATTTTTGTTTTATTCCTCAGAATTTTACACGTTCAATAAGTTACATGAAAATTGATTGAAGAATAATAGAGATATATGCATGAGAAAATGATAAAATTTAATATGACTGACAAAAAGCCCTATAACCCCAACTTCTCGTATTCCAACTATGGTCAAAAGGGTTCCGTTCGATTTCTGAGATTTTTTCACATTAGAAAAACTACAAAATATGTATGATTTGCCTCACGGAGCAGAAAAATCATTAAAAATAGGGGATTTTGGGGCCAAAATGACCCAGTACCCCACTTTTCTGTATTTCTCAAGAAACAAATATATCTTCATTCAAATACTTAGATTATTTCCTTTCAAAAGAGGTATAAATTGTAATTTTCTGATTGCTACTTCAAAAGTTATAGCATTTAATGTATTTTTCCTCCATATTTTCCCATAGTACCAATTTCAAAAAATTTCAAGCGAAGTGGGCGGGGGTCTAAAATTGTCCAAATGATGTGAAATTTGGCATCTGAGCTTACTTTGACATTTGTCACAATATGAGAGGGGGGGCCTTTGAGAATTCAAAAAAAAAATTTTTTTTTGCAATGCCCTACTCGTGGTTTATGTTGGATTTTCATCAAACAATTCCATTTTGATATCATTTACCACAATACAATAAATACTTGGATAATCATCATCATTTGTCGTTTGTTGGACATCCGATAATCAGTAAGACAGTAAAGACGGAAAATATGCACACTTATCATGCTTCAGTCTTCCAATACTGTCGAATCGAGCAACGACAAATACATATTATTAGTAGTGTATTTTCGTTTCCCCAGCACAAAGTTCAATATCGAAGGTACCAATATTATTCTCAATCTCAAAGCGAAAACAAATGGGCGGAGGAAATAATGAAAACGCAATCTTTTGAATCTACCCGCATGTTTTATCTTAGACCGTTGTTTCATTTTCGGTTTTGCAAAGTTCTGATTATATGGAAAGTAGCGTCGGTCTTTCGTCATTGCCGTCTGCTTTTGGCAAATGGAAAAGACATTTTTCGAATCGGATCACTAGTATTTTACTCCAGAAAAACTTTGCCTATAGACCGTGTGGCATGCGGCGTCAAAAGCAAATAATTGATCCACAGGGCTCTTGCTCCCATGTCGTGGGAAGCGACTAAAACTGAGTTCTTTTCTTCATTTCCTGCATCTTTTTTAGACTATTTTATGAAATAAGTTATTAAATTATTTTTTATCATTTTTCCTATATATTCGCAATTAACCTGTAATTGTAGTAGTTAGAATAATAATAAACGATACGTGTGTGAAATTGCTAGTAAATCTGTCATGAAAAGTAAGGTTTCACTTCCAGGTTATTTATATTTTGGGCCGCTCAAAATTATTTCATATTCTCCATAAACCATGATACATGTTTAGAAATTGTACGCAATTCGTATTTCGTTTGTAACAGTTTTCTTTGCTCTTAATAAACACATCAAGTACCGCACTCAAGCGTACTCGAGGAAAAATATATCTTTTTGTCGAAAACGGTACTGCCAAGAAAACAATTTTGGCAGGGGTAAACGATGCTCATTCTAGAGGTTAGGGATATCAAAAAAGCCCAAGACAACTTTTGTTAATCTAGTGCGGTATGTTTCAGTTTTTCTTTGTTTCATTTTTCAAGATTATTTAGAACGCGTTTTTTGAAAATAGATTTTTTTTTCAATATTAGGCTTCGTCACCTACTTGGCAATTTTATCCCCTTTAATATGCTGAGAAGAAAAAGAAAAGATAATTAATTTCCGTATTTTTCTCGAGTTTCTATCACACATTTTATATACTTACTAATCACATAAAATATGATTTTTTGAATATTCAATATCCCATTTCAAACTCTTATACTACGTTCACATGAGCAACTTAAAATTGAAACCAGCATTTAAGTCGATTTCTGCGATTGCCAACTAATGTCCATGTAGGACGCGAGCAAAGAGCTGAGAAACATAAATATAGTAATCAGTCGGGGAGCAACTAAAATGTTGCGACTGGTTGCATCTTTAAGGTAACAAGTTTCATTTTATCTCTTTAGCATGCTGCAACTTGTACAGACAGTGGAGTCACCACTCTGGCGACAACTAACTACAGATGATATATTACTCCCAAAGGAGAAAATTGGTTTAACCCTTTCATGCCCAACTTTTTTCTAGTGCATGTAGGGTTTCAAAATTATTTTTCCTTGAAAACGTAAGAACAAGAAACACAAAAAGTCTTATTTCGTAAAGAGAGGTGCTTCCCTTGCAGGGCTGGAGGCTGCTCAATGTTCACCTTCCAATGCTCAATACAATTCTCCTAGAATATTTACTATAGTCCAATTGCATGGAAAACGTAGCCAAAGACAGTCTAAATTGATAATTTTTATCAGTTTTCAAAAATATTGCACCATTACGAAGATATATGAAAAATTCATTTTCCGTCGTCAACGTAAACTGTCCCTGGCAGCACTGCTCCAGCAGAATCCAATCAGACTAATTGCAATAACTTCAGTTCTAGAGCTGATCCTTGTAACTGTTTATGCTCAAATGAAAGGCAATAGTCACATTTATTAGGCTTACTTCTTTTTGCGAGCAAATCTTGCCTCAATCAAAAGTTATAGCTGTTTACAAACGTTGTTGTTCACAAACAACATGGGCATGAATGGGTTAAACTCGCATGAATAGTACAAAACCTAACTATAATTAGTTCAGAATATTAATAGATATTGAGCTGGAAGGTAATCATTTGGAAAATTTTATCGTGGAAAATTTTGCAAGGATACATAAAATAAACTCTTTGTTATATTTCTCGAGAATTTTTTAAGTATTTATGCTGTAAATTTTCTTTCCTCAATTTTGGGGGAATTTTGATCAGTAATCCTTGAACTGAAAAGAAATTTTTTGCTATTTCACAATTCAACGTTACGACGTCCAGAAAGAGAAACGAGTTGCTGCGAACGATATATATGACTTTTATAAACCGTTATATAGTAAATGTTCTAAAGTTTTTGTGGCTTTATTGACTAAAATGTTTGCGGTAACAAACAAAATATTGATCAGTTACATTAAAGAGGATTTTTTCATCTATATATTTTAGTAGTGCGAAAAACATTCTTCTGTATGTTTATGTCGCATTACATTTTGTAAACTTTCAAGCGTTTTGTAGAAGTTGTGGGCGATACTGTGTTTTCGAACGTAATAAATGATTTTGTGTTATTTACGGTGAAAGATATTCTATTATATGAATGGTTATATTTTTCGATAGCACACGATGTACCAAAGTCAAAATCAATGAGATAAAAAATGAAAACGGGTCAGGGATGCTACATTTTTCCGGTACATTTACATTTGCACAAGTAGTACAGCCCACAAGTAGGAATATCCCAGATTTTTCCCAACTGAATAGACATTCGTTCAAGCCAGACATTTTGCCAGATTTTTTAAACTTTGCCAGATTTTTCCAGATATTTTGAATTCTACGTTACACACCAGTGAGGATGACATTATATCAGATTTATCTGGGACCGCCAGAGATTTTTAAGCTTCTAACAAAAAGACAAACCTCTCACTGTACCAAATTTTTAAATTAAAAAGTTGTTACGCACAAATTTTGGAAATCTGGGTCATACTTTTACAAACAAAAATCAATCAATACACGTTCTATGAAGACTAAAATATATGCTGCTGTGCTGTCAAGTGACAGATTTTTCCAGACATGTTTTATTGAACTGACAGATTTTCTTTTAAAAATAGTGGCAACACTGGCTGTACTGCGACTGTTCGGTGAGAGTGTGGCGTAGTAAAGTTTGCCCTCTCGCTTTGCACACTTTTCTCTGCACAGTCAAATGGAGAGGCCCGCACACGAAAGCGTTGATGCCGGTCGTGACGTAAAGGAACCGTATTCATTGTCGTCGTTTGTGATTAAAAATACTAAATAGATTAAAACTATTAAAAAGTGTAAAATAAGGAAAGATAAACTGTACCGCTCGCGTCTGGTGCCTGTACTGGTAGTAGATTTTTTGTCATGTTACAGCGCTGTATGAGAAAGGAGAATGTAGGCAGAAATATTACAGCCGTAGAAAAGGTTGGCATTTTGCATTCTTGGGTCGAATTCGGATTCTGTATTTTTTTAAACCGGCTACGATTAATCTTCCAAAACAATATTTGGGTTCGGATCAGATCCGGGAATGAAAAAACTCATATCCGCCATCTCTATAATGCAAGCAATGCCTTGATGCTACATTGCGTTGCGGAACATGACCTTCTATTTCAACTGAATCTTGGAGACTAGTACGCCTGACCCTTTGACCCATTAAACCAGGGCTACCAAGTGATAATTCACATAAAATTAAATTAAACTCACGTGCACTGAGATAGACTAGTTCAAACAAAACTCAATATTATACTGAAGTCACATATGCAACAATAGAAGGTATAACCGGTTCCTTATTTAATCTAACTCACTCGCTTTCAACGCCGTCCTCTTTTATTCCTATTTCCGATTCCTTCATTTCTTTTTCTGTTCTCTATGCCCGTTCAAAAATGACTTTCAATAGCTAAGATTCCTCTCACGCTCGATAAAATCGATTCCACGGCTTGAAACTATATTTATGGTCGCGCCGACATGATATTTGACTGTGACCGAAATATCAAAAATTCGTGCTAATAAACCTTTCTTGGCAACCAGTCTGAATGAAACAAATGACATTACTAGTGACGACCCTTTTTCGAAGGCGTACCGCATGTAAGTATCTACAAAAGAAGTTGAGATCGACGGCGTGGTCACCGACACGAGTTTGGTTTGCGCGTGTCTACTGAAGCATGGGTTGGCTGATTTAAGAACCCGATACTTCAGCCAGTGAAGACTGGAAACGATTGTATTCAACATCAGTCACAGCTAACGCAATAAAGACCTATGTCAGCTCAAACTCACATCGGGTGGCCTTCCCTGGGTCTGCCTTACGTAACTATCTCCTCGATGACAAGGTACACCTACGTGTTCGCCGTTTTCTGCCACGGGTCCCAACCGGTTTAATGGAAAACAACTGAACTACACAGCCACTACCAATAAAGGCTGGCGCCATGTATGCGATGAAATTTGGAGCGAGAACCTCAGAAAATGAATCACAAATATGTTAATAAAATTAAACTTTTGGAGCGCTCTAAATTGTATTTTACAAGAATCGATCTCTATTTTTGAGAATACCGAACTTACAACAGTGTTATTCTGAGCATGAAAGTGAGCACCTGATGTGTAGAATCTGGAAAAAATGGATTCGTTTTGTTTCTCAATAATCATTTCACTTCGCTAAAAAACTTAAATACAAATGATATTATGTTGGCCCCTATGCAAAGCAATCCACTTCGACAATTTTTTGTCTATCTTGAGCGTGGGGGGCCACTAGATGCCGGGGACGTAAAGGCAGTACGGGCTTGGATGGAGAAATCTTCTCCGATAGCGACTAAAGAAGCATCAGTGGACGATACGACGGACTTAGAGTTCGACATTGAACTAATTTTGCCAAAAATTTCAACACAAAATACAATTATTGCAATTTGAAAGTGATACAATTTGATTCCGTACCCCCGTGTGTGCGCGAAATGCATGCAGTTTTCAATTTATAAGTTCGTTAGAAATTTCGAGTAGGTAATTACCCATCGAACTCGGATATTTTCAAGTGGGTAGTATTACCCAAACTACCCATGTTATCCGCCGACACTGGTTGTTTAGATTACATTTTAATCATTAAACAATGTGTATCAGCGCGGAGAAAACTTTTTCGCGTCCCCGCCACTGGTGTCAATTTTTTGGAGGTAATTGATCTTTTTCACGAACAAAAGAGGATTTAATTAGACCACAACAATTAAGCCAAGCAAAACCAAATTGAGAATGTAGTGGTGACTACGAAACTTTTAGGACGTGGAAAGGTTTATGCATTCATGTGCCGCAACCTTTGATGGGCGGACAAATACTTACACTTGTCGTAAATTGCTTATAATACTGCTCGTCTTAATTAATAATATTTCTATGCTTGCGAGTCTGCGCAACTCGTTTGTGCTAAACCAGGTAGGACGCTTCCAAATCATTTTCAGAATTTTCTACTGAATTCTTGGAAGCGTTTTCTTCCTTCTAGCACAACAATTTCCGCAAATTGGCACTTCATATACCAGAGCCGTTCCAAATTTTTTTTTATAAATTAATAGTTTGTTCTTTAAGTAGTTTAAGTTCTTTCCTATGTTTATAAGAGAATATAAACATTTTATATATTTGTTGAATTTTGCATGGATTCCTTCGATGTGATCCTTGAAAGTAAGCTTTTTATCGTAAATGAACCCTAAATATTTAGCTTGATCTGACCAC
>NC_080672.1:342821309-342827477 GCF_030247195.1 Topomyia yanbarensis
TAATCGATAATCGATAATCGATAATCGATAATCGATAATCGATAATCGATAATCGATAATCGATAATCGATAATCGATAATCGATAATCGATAATCGATAATCGATAATCGATAATCGATAATCGATAATCGATCATTGAGAATCGATCATCGAGAATCGAGAATCGAGAATCCAGAATCGAGAATCGAGAATCGAGAATCGAGAATCGAGAATCGATAATCGATAATCGATAATCGATAATCGATAATCCATAATCCATAATCCATAATCGATAATCGATAATCGATAATCGAAAATTGATAATCGAAAATCGATAATCGATAATCGATAATCGATAATCGATAATCGATAATCGATAATCGATAATCGATAATCGATAATCGATAATCGATAATCGATAATCGATAATCGATAATCGATAATCGATAATCGATAATCGATAATCGATAATCGATAATCGATAATCGATAATCGATAATCGATAATCGATAATCGATAATCGATAATCGATAATCGATAAATCGATAATCGATAATCGATAATCGATAATCGATAATCGATAATCGATAATCGATAATCGATAATCGATAATCGAGAATCGATAATCGAGAATCGATAAACGAGAATCGATAAACGAGAATCGATAAACGAGAATCGAGAATCGAGAATCCAGAATCGAGAATCGAGAATCGAGAATCGAGAATCGAGAATCGAGAATCGAGAATCGAGAATCGAGAATCGAGAATCGAGAATCGAGAATCGAGAATCGAGAATCGAGAATCGAGAATCGAGAATCGAGAATCGAGAATCGAGAATAATCGAGAATCGAGAATCGAGAATCGAGAATCGAGAATCGAGAATCGAGAATCGAGAATCGAGAATCGAGAATCGAGAATCGAGAATCGAGAATCGAGAATCGAGAATCGAGAATCGAGAATCGAGAATCGAGAATCGAGAATCGAGAATCGAGAATCGAGAATCGAGAATCGAGAATCGAGAATCGATAATCGATAATCGATAATAGATGATAGATAATCGATAATCGATAATCGATAATCGATAACCGATAATCGATAATCGATAATCGATAATCGATAATCGATAATCGATAATCGATAATCGATAATCGATAATCGATAATCGATAATCGATAATCGATAATCGATAATCGATAATCGATAATCGATAATCGATAATCGATAATCGATAATCGATAATCGATCATCGATAATCGATAATCGATCATCGATAATCGATAATCGATAATCGATAATCAATAATCGATAATCGATAATCGATAATCGATAATCGATAATCGATAATCGATAATCGATAATCGATAATCGATAATCGATAATCGATAATCGATAATCGATCATTGAGAATCGATCATCGAGAATCGAGAATCGAGAATCCAGAATCGAGAATCGAGAATCGAGAATTCGAGAATTCGAGAATTCGAGAATTCGAGAATTCGAGAATTCGAGAATTCGAAAATTCGAAAATTCGAAAATTCGAAAATTCGAAAATTCGAAAATTCGAAAATTCGAAAATTTGAAAATTCGAAAATTCGAAAATTCGAAAATTCGAAAATTCGAAAATTCGAAAATTCGAAAATTCGAAAATTCGAAAATTCGAAAATTCGAAAATTCGAAAATTCGAAAATTCGAAAATTCGAAAATTCGAAAATTCGAAAATTCGAAAATTCGAAAATTCGAAAATTCGAAAATTCGAAAATTCGAAAATTCGAAAATTCGAAAATTCGAAAATTCGAAAATTCGAAAATTCGAAAATTCGAAAATTCGAAAATTCGAAAATTCGAAAATTCGAAAATTCGAAAATTCGAAAATTCGAAAATTCGAAAATTCGAAAATTCGAAAATTCGAAAATTCGAAAATTCGAAAATTCGAAAATTCGAAAATTCGAAAATTCGAAAATTCGAAAATTCGAAAATTCGAAAATTCGTAAATTTGAAAATTCGAAAATTCGAAAATTCGAAAATTCGAAAATTCGAAAATTCGAAAATTCGAAAATTCGAAAATTCGAAAATTCGAAAATTCGAAAATTCGAATATTCGAAAATTCGAAAATTCAAAAATTCGAAAATTCGAAAATTCGAAAATTCGAAAATTCGAAAATTCGAAAATTCGAAAATTCGAAAATTCGAAAGTTCGAAAGTTCGAAAATTCGAAGATTCGAAAATTCGAAAATTTGAAAAAGTCGAAAATTTGAAAATTCGAAAATTCGAAAATTCGAAAATTCGAAAATTCGAAAATTCGAAAATTCGAAAATTCGAAAATTCGAAAATTCGAAAATTCGAAAATTCGAAAATTCGAAAATTCGAAAATTCGAAAATTCGAAAATTCGAAAATTCGTAAATTTGAAAATTCGAAAATTCGAAAATTCGAAAATTCGAAAATTCGAAAATTCGAAAATTCGAAAATTCGAAAATTCGAAAATTCGAATATTCGAAAATTCGAAAATTCAAAAATTCGAAAATTCGAAAATTCGAAAGTTCGAAAATTCGAAGATTCGAAAATTTGAAAAATTTGAAAATTCGAAAATTCGAAAATTCGAAAATTCGAAAATTCGAAAATTTGAAAAAGTCGAAAATTTGAAAATTTGAAAATTCGAAATATGAAGTATGACGTATGAAGTATGAAGTATGAAGTATGAAGTATGAAGTATGAAGTATAAAGTATAAAGTATAAAGTATAAAGTATAAAGTATGAAGTATGAAGTATGAAGTATGAAGTATGAAGTATGAAGTATGAAGTATGAAGTATGAAGTATGAAGTATGAAGTATGAAGTATGAAGTATGAAGTATGAAGTATGAAGTATGAAGTATGAAGTATGAAGTATGAAGTATGAAGTATGAAGTATGAAGTATGAAGTATGAAGTATGAAGTATGAAGTATGAAGTATGAAGTATGAAGTATGAAGTATGAAGTATGAAGTATGAAGTATGAAGTATGAAGTATGAAGTATGAAGTATGAAGTATGAAGTATGAAGTATGAAGTATGAAGTATGAAGTATGAAGTATGAAGTATGAAGTATGAAGTATGAAGTATGAAGTATGAAGTATGAAGCATGAAATTTAAAATACGATGCCACAAAAAAGATGCACATTTCCTACTTTTTCTATGTTGATTCCTTATTTTTCCAACAATTATCCAAGCTCCTCTGCGCATCTATCTTTAAAGCTATTCGGAATCAACCATCGCTTCCAGCGGAAGTCATCAGACGGCAAAACGTCCACCCTCCCTAATCAGGACATCCAATTCAGGACCGAAATCCAATTTGAAATTCTAGGAAAAATAAGCTCTCGCACCAGTAAACCGCGCTATCGCACAGTTAAAATCTCCGACGCTGTGAAGCTCCCCGCATCGTGGAGCAAATCCACAGTTCTCCAACGACGAAAAAAACAAACCCATTGGAGTGACTATTAGCTGGCACCAGAACCTCGACTAACCGTCCCCTTCCCGCCAGGTTCCCCATCGTCTCTAATGAGCCGTCAAGACACTTGGTAACAGATCCGTAAACTAATCTGAAAAGATCTTATAATTATATCCGCCGTTCGTCCTGAAAATCCCCTCTATCCCACCCCTTGGCGCTACTCTCCATCTCGCTCTGTCTCAGGAAACAACGAAACAACGTCCGTTTTTATCAGCATCCAACCAGAGTCCCAGCCGTGTCGTCATCATTTGAACCTTTAATTTACTCTTGCCTTGCAGCAGCAGCAGCAGTCTCGAGTAGTGGTGGTTGTTGCTACCAAAAGCAGAAGCACCATTCTTGACGCGTTCAAGATTTGCGCGGCCAGTGGAAGAAGTTGTTCAAGATAAAGGACACGAGATAGTGTAAATGGGTGCTTGAGCAAGAAAAAACCCTCCCTTTCCCAGACCGTCATTCCCGGGGTTCCCATCTAGCAGTGTGCAGCTCGAAAAACAAGGATGAAGAAATCGCTACTGCGGATGGCGACCGACAATCGTATCGCACACACAATTGAAGATAGCTACCCCCTTTTTCGTCCACCCACACGTTTATTCAGTGGACCAGAAGATGGGTAATTGGAGCTCTGCGGCCACCCGAATGAAAGATCTGCTACAGGACCGGAGAGATAAAAGCTAAAACGAAAAAATAATATGAAAATAAGTGAAATAACGAGATCACTCTGCTGTGGCGAAGGAGCGGAGGGGGGGGGGAGGGGGGGGGGTGGGTTTCTACGGAAGAGGACACCGTTCGTTCCGAGTTCACAATCGTTGAACCAATTCCCACCGTCGGACACTTGCGCGCCCGGCAAGTATCGCTCTTCCGGGACCACTTGTTCTCGTTCGCCTGATTCTTTATCTTCGAGGAGTTCGGATCTGCCAAGAAAAATAGCTTCTAATGAAAATGAAATGAATGTGCTCCCACCCGGCTCCCGGATTGGTATCGTGGTGTGTTGAGCAGTCCCTGCCGGGTCCGGTCGGTTACCGTAATAGCGGTCGTTTCTGCCTGTTGGTCCGTTGGTTGGCTGTACGGGCTGATCCGATTCGAAAGCGACCGGCGGAGGAGGAGAAAAGCGAACCAGAAAGAGAGAGTGAGTGAGATAGTCGTTCCGGGAACGAGAAAAGTGAAATGTGTGTAATCTTATAAATTACAACGTTAATGTCTTTATTATATAATCTCCACTGATTTAATATAAATCGCACGTGGACGGACAACGTTACCGACGCTGTTCTTCTTCTGCTCTGGGCTCTTCGGCCGGGTTTGGTGTGGTTAGATCGTTTCTTTTTTTTTCACTCCCGGCAAGTTGTATGTTATCGTACTCACACCAGGTCCTGCTAACGACCACACGGATGATGTCAACTAATGGAACAGCCGGAAAGGAATCGTTGCCCTGGAAGAGACCGAGACCGACAGAAAATCCCTGTGTAGAACATTGCAACATAGCAAAAGGTAAATCGGTAATGATTGTAGGCTAATCCTTGCCAGCCTGTAACCAGTGGAAATCGGGTCTTAGAACGGGTCAAAGTTGTTTGTGGTAGTTCTCCTAAATCGTCGGTTGTCGACGGAGAAGCTTTAAGAAAGGTTCACTAATGGCATTTTGTCGTTCGAACGAATTATTGTGTGTAGTTTCGAATTCATTGACCAACAATTTAGATTATTTGGGTTTCGCGCCAAAACCTTCCTCAAATAACACAATTAGGCGCCTATGCAATATCACTGGCTACTTTGATGCACATTTATAAATCCCGATGGAAAAACGTGCTAGACGTGGTCGACGCCCAATACGAACACGTGACATGTAGAAGTTCATGGCTTCCTTGTGTATGCTTGCTCAATATGCCCTTGCTTGGTTTGGATGGAACCGCATGGTTGCCGATGCGAATGGACTCAATCATTGCAATAAGAACACGTGAGCTACTACGATTCCGTTTGATCGACCATCAAAGTTTAAAATCTGCTTTAAAATTGAACCGGAAAAATCTTTCCAATAGCTTACGAAAAAAAGCCAATAAAACCACCTATTCCATCCCTCGTCCACCCAGCCCAGCCAATCAAGCTGCCAAGTAGCAACGCGGACTTGACCGACGACCGTAGACCAGCAGCATCAGAAGAGGCTGTCAGGTTGAACCTCTCTTCGCCACTTTAACTCACGCCCAACCGACCGAGGAAAAACTTAATTGAAAGCGAAGCTGTAATCTCGTTTCAATTACATTTCTCGCTCTCATTCTCGAGATGCTTTCCCGGGTGTCCTGATCGAGGACCTTCCCCTCCTTCCATTGCCATCGCTTCGTCGGCACAAATACACGCACTCATGAAGCGGGACAGATTTAAGTTTTACGGTTTTTTATCTTCTCCGGTTCAGCCTATCCCCAAAGGGGACCCATCATTTTCTACGAGCGTACTCTCATTTGTTTTAAGAAAGTTTTTTTTTTGTTCTGTAGATGTCATCCGCCGGAGAAAGGGACAGAGCAACTCAAGGTAATAATCTTAATGTTTTTATTGTGTACCTCCTTGGCGTGTGATATTATAATCCTCCCCAAAGTGCCCGATATGTGTGTGGCCATTCCCAGCGGATATCCGTGAATAGTATCGTCATATATAACGGTTTGAAATTTTGTGTTTCGTTTGTGGCCTGAGACCAAAGTGGCAAATTATAAAAAAAAGTTTATCTAAATCT
>NC_080672.1:342827977-342835429 GCF_030247195.1 Topomyia yanbarensis
CGGATCTCCAATCAATTGATTAGGCAGCGGTTCTCGAAGAGTAATTCCCGTCATTTATTTTTCACATCGCTAAAACCACACACTGATAGTTCATCCCACCAGGACCGTACTCCGCATACTCGACAATGTATTTTCCCAGTGCCGGACTTGGGTAGCACAGGACCTCTCATATCGATGGCTCATCCGATGCGATATCTTGAACCCGTTACTAAACGTAAATTTTGCGAGGCTTGCCGAGCTCAATTCTCAAACCCGATTTATGTCCTTGTACTTCGATTACATGACACAAAATATCAATCCTTCTTCATATTATCCCAACAGTGTCAATCTCGCTCATACTTCTGATTCAACTGTATTCTTCGACACATCCATGAAAGATGAGATTCGTGGAATCCCGGTTAACATACGCCCGCATGTGATCCCAAGCATCTATCGTAGTAAATTTCGAGACATCGGCTGCAACAAGATGTTTTACACCGACGGGTCCAGCCTCGACGGCTCCACTGAATTCGGTATATTCAACCAAATGCTCAATGATCCCGCTTTAGTGTACGTTGCTGCTATTCAGTATACCCTTGGGACTATTGATACTTTGCCCACCGATCTTTACTTTATTGTTTTGGGCAGCCTCAGCTCAATAGAGACTATCCGTTCAATGAAACCTAGAATGGAATGATGAAGCACACAAGCCATATTTTCTGGGGAAAACTGGGAACATCTGCGTGCTTTGCCTGTAAGATCGTACAATATTACCTTAGTTTGTGTTCCTTCGCATTACTCCATTCCAGGTATTGAAGAAGCGGAGTCTTTAGCTAAGGCAGGCGCTTTAGAAGGTGACATCTACGAAAGACCAATCTGCTGCCTGGGGTTGGGCATAATACTGTTCTGTCAGATCTCAACTATTGGATTCCCTTCGGGCCCGAGGAAGACCACCCAATGTCCCGGTTCGAGATCTAGTGGCAAACCGTGATCTCCTCTATATGTCCCTCGTATTTACCTTCCTAAGAATCGCCAAAATACAGATTTAACTTCCTCTTTCATTTTCTTATCATTCTCAGAAGTGCCCTCTTGCGACTGGTTGCTGCGATTTCAAGGCTTCACAAAACACCTCTGTCGAATGAGCCAACAAACACAAATCCTACAGAACAACCAACACACAACTCGAAGTGTTGCCGATCCGCTTCTGAGCCGTCGGGAGGAACCCCTGCCGGCTCGAGGAGAACTACCCGGTGTCCCAATATAGCCTCTTCATGATGAAAGCCGTCCGAGTTTTTAACCTATGCCGTTGATCTCCCGATGCCTGAAACTGAAAGTTAATAGTTTTCTCTCCCTGTCATCTTTGTCCAGCCTTCCTCCCCTGACTCTGATACCCAGAAGTGTCACCTCAACCCCCCAAATATCTTCACGAATCATTTTGCTCTTCTAGTTTCAACTATTATATTACATAATCTCGATTATAATGCCCAACCGTACTACTACTCATAAAAGTAGCTCTAATCAATCTCTCAGAATCTTTACAAAATTCAATCACACCCTCTAGTTAGAGCGAATGATTTACTATTCAAGTACGTTTATTACCCACAGATACAAGCAAATATATATGTGTATATATGTGTATTGTGCGTATTTAATAATCTATACAACTCATATTTCTTGTGCGTCATTCGCGGAAAAATTGATGTCAAGTTTCTTTAGGTTTGTTTCGCCAAATGAATTCCGCTAACATGAAAGCATTAGATCAAGCTCATAGTTCATTCGAATTTGACACAGCCCCCAAGACGAATCATTGTAGCAAGCCGCGTTCTGACATACTATAGGATTATCTTTGTAGGAAACAGTTTCTAGTAATTGCTTCATGCTAGATTAAGATGACCAAGCACGAGCATTAAGCCAGTTCATCCCCGGGAAACCCCCTCGCCCGCAATTTTACACACTCAATAAAACTCCCAAACCGCCCATTTCATCATCGGAAAAACGCGTGGCATGTTTCAAACCTAACCTTACCACCCGGGGCCAATATCTGCGCCAGCATTTCACACGACCATTTTACCACTCTATTGCCAAGTAATTGAGCATTTTTACGAGCCGATTATAAATCACTAGCATTAACCCGACCACCAACACGGAGACGATACACACAGTTAAACATGACCCGAACGGATGCAAAATACCAGTTGATTCGCACATGATCTTTTCCAACCGGCCAGGTATTTGCGATACACGGTTCGAACTTCAAAACAGGTGTGATCGTCAACGGTTGCCAAAAAATATACACACTTCGAAACCCGACAAAAAAAATGCCGCCCTTTTTCCATTGGGCGGCATTTATGTTTTCGAATTGGCCAGAGTTTACTGAATTTAATTTTCTTTTGACGTATGTCTACGTAAGCCGGGTGTTGGTAGCTCATGATCACTATGTCATGTGGTGACATTCTAAATAATATTTTTGGGAAGGGTGGGGAAGGCGTAAAAAATAACATTCAGCCAAACGAGAGCACAGTATTGACTGATTTGCTGCAGACTCGAAATGAAAAAAAAAACGCAAGTGCGCTGATGGAGGTAAATATCATCGTACGGGGAAAACGTTTGAATTTTATTTATAAGCATGAATGGATATACACGAGCAGTGTATTTTTCACCTACCTCCTGGGTCGCCGTCTCAAGCAGAACTACTACGAACGATGACGGCGTGCAGTGTTTTGCCAAGTGGTTTTTCCTGCGGAGCCGACGTACCCAAAAATCGCTTCTTAGAAATGACCACTGACTAGTCGGTGTATCATGTAAAATTTGGTTAGTCAGTGGTTTTCCTAGAGTATCAACATTCTTTGCAATATACAGATTTGCGGTTGCATTAACAATAAAGCGTTTTTCCGGAAAACTATTCTGTTTTTACTTGGTGATGCAGCGGTGTAGTATAAGGAAGGAAAAAAAACTTAATACCCAAATTTGAATGAGTGTAAAACCGTCTACATCGACGTAGTATAGCTAAAAATGTCATCAGTCGAAAACATGACGCTTATAACATTGTGATGTTATTTTGTGGTCATGAATTTTTATACTTTCAATTTACATTATATCTATTGTACTTAACTTCACTTAACCTATATGTAATAATAATATAAAGATACACATTCCTTTCAGAATTCACATCACTTTTCGCTTGCTCGGATAATAATAACATCTGTTAAGAATAATCATAAATCTTTAATTTTCCTGCGCGAAAAATTTCATCAGCCTGAGCTTTGTGTGTTTCGATAGAATGATCTTATCCTACCTCAAACTCAGTCTCCACCTACTGTAGCAGGCAGCATCCCAAACCATTATTGGCATCCGTTCGCAATTGTGATCCATAATTGGAAGACTAATGAACCAGTCGGTGGCCGTCACCGCTGCCACCACCCATGACTGGGACTCGAAAAAAAAATCTGCCCTTGATTCTACAGTCGATCAAGAGAAAAAAGTCGAAACGACTTGGCAAAATTAAACCATCTCTCGGGATCTGGAACGGACACATGTTTCAGCTTTAGGTGTCCGCGGCCACAGACGGAGCGCAATTTTCTTTTCACGGATGTCAGCGCTTAAGATTGTCACAACATCCTCCCTCGGCTCGTGCTATATATGCGCATATGAAACGCTCGTCCCGCATATCCAGCAGGGTGGATCTTCTTTGTTGTATCGAAAGTGGGTTGATTTATAGCGACTTCGACGGCGAACGACGTGGTGTCCTAAATTTCTCCCAACAGTAGCCGCCAGCTTTCAAGATCTGCACCAGATGGCGCCGAGAATAATATTCTTTTCGGCTAAAGAATGTTTCATCAATTTTTGGCGCGTCACCGGGACAGTTATAACCACTTTCACTGTTTTTCATTTTTACACAACAAATTGGTTCACGTCAACTTATTGGGACTGCAACGATGCGGAAAAATATATTTATGCATTTTTCTACTTACTGAGATTCCGGTACACAAATAAACAGATGCCGTATGGTGTTGGTGGACAACCTTTCAACGATGGTCCTTTTCCAACTGGGATTACCATTTTGTTACATTAATGCGACACCACGCAGCGTGTAAACTTTGTCGAAGTGTAACATAACAAGTCAACGCTCACGCTGAGTAATTGGTTCCTTTGATGCACAGTGGTCCCAACGTGTAAGAAGAGGGCTTATTTGATTGCGCTAAAACTATTGATTTTGGCAGAATGATTCCTTCTGTCTCATCGAATAGATGAATACAAAGCTGTCTGTTTCAACAGTTTACATATCTGTCTAGAACATTACAAATCGTTAACAAGTTCATAAGAAAACTTCTGTTGAAAAAAATGTTTTAAGGGATTATATACAAAGTTGGAACTCAAAAAATCGAAGAAAAAATTTATTTAATATTCTGAAAGTACATACTTTTGAAAATATCTGTGCGAAATTTCATTCAGATCGGAGCACTAGATTTCAAACTACAGCCGTTCGCAGTGCGCTGGTTCTTCCACGTATGAAGTTAACACAAAACTTTAAACGCCATTATCTCGGAACTAAGTTGTTTGAAAAGTACCGTTGCGGTGAACGTGATATCGCAAAAACTATTCATCCGATTTTCATAATTTTTTTTGAATTGTTTGTATTTATATTCTCGTTTACTGAACGGTTCCTTTTTCATAAAAAAATAGTTTCTTTACCATGAATTTTTGTTTAAAATTTTGAACACCATAAAACTCAATTTTTTGGTTAACATGTTTTTACAGGATTTTTTTTATTGGGAAACTGAGTCGTTCAAGTACACCGCAATACATTTTTCTTCAATAATCTTTTTACTTTTTTGGTTTCAGTTGAGCGGTTCGGCTTGGAGAGCGTTCACCGCAAACCTCTGCCAAAAAAAACTCGCTGCGGGGGATGGGCCATAACTCCGCCAACCTTCAATATTTTTTTTAATTCAACTTATTTTTTCGAACTTCGATAGCACTACCAACGAGCTGCCTAATGCTTTCTCAAAACAAAATTGTATAAAACGCTTTAAAAACACGAATTTAGCTCACTTTTTCGCCACAACTTTGTATATAACCCCTTGAAGGAATTTTCACAAATAACGCCCCGTATTTCGAGAACCATAACAACCACAAAATGTCTTCGTAAAAAAATATTGCAATAATCTACTCTACAGCTTTACCGAAGAGAATATTTTTCTATCTGGATTATTGAATAAAATAAATTTCGTTACTCAATATTAGGAAGATTAATCATCTATTAAGATAAGGCACAAAGAAGGGGAGTTTTATTCCAAAAACTTTCTCAAAGACATCATATTTCTAAAATCAATAGTTCAAGCGCATTTTGGGTTCACTGTACGATACCTTCGCTTACTCTGCATTGTTTTTTTTTTCGCTAGTAATGTACTTAATTTTTATAACGTTGAATATAGATTACTGGATGTGATAGTGACTTATTTCAAGACTGATATTAAAAATATGTTGCCCATAACTCAAACTTTAAGTAATTAATACGGTCCAAGTCAACGAGAAAACACAAATGCTATTAGACTAAGAATCATACGAATTTTGTTGAATATGCAGACTTGTGGTTCAAGAATTGATTAAATTGTACGCTTTATAGTGAGCAACAATAAATTTCTTATCAAATGATGACATTTTGGGGCAACTCAAGTTCAGAAATTTACACAGAGTTGACCTCGCAACATGTTTGAACATTTTTCAGGTCGTAACCGAAACCTCATATCAATTGATCTCTCTTCGGAGTTTTAGACTTTTTTCATTTTTTGTATGTGTGCTTTAACCGTTAGTCGACCAGCAGGGCAGTACCAGTGCTTCGTTCTTGTGAGCTACCTGGATATCGTTATCCAAGATAAGTACCGCTATTATTTTACGTTCCCTTTTCTTGTTTCTCCTACTAACGTGGACTGTGCAATAGGCCCGTGCAAAAAAGACTTCTCCTGACAATGGTTCACCTCAAGAAGAGATGGAAGTCGAAACAAAATTGGCTCCCCGACTTAAGATACATCCATGCTCGGCCACTGGGCCATTCGTGATCTTCTTCTGAGCCAAATACAAAAAGTGTTTGAATCTATTGCAGATTTCTCGAGTTCTGACGGAGCATTATTCGGCCGTGACAGAAATATCGTAAATTCGCACTGATAAGCTTTGGGTAGTGGTAGAGTTTAAATCAGACAAATTATGTTGCTGGCTGCGGGCCTTTTACGAAGGAATACAAAGTCTATGTTCCAGCTTATCGGGTTCGTTTTCGATTCGAGATTGAATTATGCGGATCTGCTGACACATGGGGTTGGTTGTTTTAAAGACCCCATGCTTAAGCCAGCGAAGATACTGGAATGCAAAAGTTTGCATTCACTATCAGTTGCAGCTGACGGAAAGAGGACATATGTCAAATCAGATTCCTATCGGGTGACCTTCACCGGGTCTGCTCTACCTAACCAACTCTTCTTTGAAAGAATTCTTATTTTTGTGTCACGGGTCATGTACTGTACTTATTGCAAACAATTGGTACGCACAGCCACCGATTGTTGCAATAAGGTTCGTTGTGGGAAATGCGGTGGAAATCACGCGAATGTCACTACTGTGGAGGAAACCCATATGATCTCCCGACATGTCCCGCGTACAATCAGCGCGAGGAGAATCTTAAGCGTTCTCTTCAGGGACGCTCTAAGCGATCTTTACCAGAAATACTAAAGATAGCTACGCCCAGTGGCGTAGTAAGAAAATTTTTCGGGGGGGGGGGGGGGGATATGAAATTTTTTTTGTATATATATGAAAAAATGTTCAAAAACATTCTGAGCAGGAAAAAATGTTCAAAAACCAACAACTCAGGGAACAGGTTTGGGTAGTCAAGGTAGGAAAACTAGCTGTTGGTAGAGAATAAATGCTCTTCCCCTACGAGGACAATCTGGGCGGCAAACTTCAGACTGTCTAATTTACTGAGCCCTTCAGTTCCCTTGTGCCATTCAGTACCACTTCCTCGTTGATCTTCCGACTGGTTAGCGAACTACTCGGTCTAGTCCCCGACGATAGATCTAGCCTACACCGACGAAAAGTTCCCCGGCGAGAGAAGTTCGAGCCAACCAACCAGGTGCTACGGTCAGTTCGGCGATTCCGGTAGAGTGGGGCATCCGGTTTGCTGGTGGTGTATCGTCGCGGTCTACGCGGTCTCGTTCCCGGCGGTGAATCTGACTGTAAGCTAAAGGAGAGGTCCCAGACGAAAGAAGTTCTCCCGATACCGATTCTTATTTGGTTTCAGTACTACAACTTCTTGAGCCCTTTGGCTCCGTAACCGGTGCTATTTAGCACCGCAACTCCTTTAAGCCATTTAGTTCTCTTCTTGGGCCATTTAGCACTACTTCCTTGATGGTCCATTCAGTCCTCGACTTGTTCGCAAACAACTCGGTCTAGTTCCCGACGATGGACCTGGCCTACTCCGACAGAGAATTCCCC